>NW_027507748.1:564020128-564297628 GCF_037356315.1 Lithobates pipiens
ATCAGCAGCATATGATCTAGGAGTGTGCCACTTAACAAGTTCAGTAGGGGGTATTGGGGTAGAGAATAGGGTAGGGAGGGGGGGTAAAAAGGAGGGAGGGAATGGGAGGGGGTAGGTCTTGAGAGCAAAGTTATAGAATGAGGAAACCATCAATTACATGTATATCAGCAAGAAAAGGTAATCATCAGGAATAAGATCAGTTTATCTTGGATGTGTACTATCTTTGCCATGGAAGCCATTTGGCCTGGGTTTTATTATATGAAGTTAGGCCTCTGGATCCTAAGAGTTCGTAGGTGTAGTGTGAATGGACTAAAGTGGTGACCTCAAGGATAGTAGGTATGTTTGGGCATTTCCAGTTTCTAGTTAGAAGCAATCTAGTTGCTAGAAGGATATAAGTAAGGACCGTGTGGAATGTGTAAGGGATATCTTCTGGAATTATGTTGAGTATAGCGAGTTGCGGTGTCAAGGATATGGTGACATTGCTTAACTTCATGAATGGGTTGTGTGACGTCCGACCAGAGGGGTCCTATGCTTGGACATTGCCATAGGATGTGGAATAGAGTACCCGTATGATTACAGTTGCGCCAGCATAATGGAGCGGTGTTGGGTTGAAACTTAGCTAGCCTATGAGGAGTCAGGTACCCAACGAAGTATGATTTTTTTTTTTTTGTCGTCGGTTCCCATAAACCTGTGCACCGTGTAGCTTTATAATAGTTTAACGCTTGTTGCCACTGGGCATCAGAAAATTGTAGTTGTGCGTCTGATTCCCAGTCTAAGTAGGGTTTGGATTTGTAGAAGATATTTTTCTCCTGTAATAAGGGGTAAATAAGTGAGATACCTTTTTAACCGTGGAGTCGTGGGTGAAATAAAAATTCCATAATTTCGAAGGCAGTGCTCCTTCTATGCGGGTGTGTGTGGTCAAACAGGAACGTATCCTGTGGTATGTGAGAAAGTCTGGAGTGGGTGCCCCATATGTGGACTGGATCTCAGGGAAAGTTTTGCAGTCTGTAAAGAATTCTAAGTTCATTCGTGGTGGAAGCCTGTGATGTGAGCCATGTAGGGAGGGTCAGATCAGGAGATAAGATTTGGAGGGTTTGTAGGGGAACCTGTAGGTCTTTCATGGGGGAGGATGGCCACTTACTGTTATGTAGTATCTTCCATGCAGAAATCGATGCCTGTATGGTTGGTGAATACAGGTGGAAAATTCGTTACTGATGCCAGGGAGCTATATAGCCAGCTTTTGAGGTCAGATCCTGGTGTGGCATGATTTTCTATGTCCCCCCCATAGTGTGGTATGGGGGATTGGTCCATTCTCGCAATTGGGAAAGGACGGTGGCTAAGTAATAATCCCGGATATCAGTATAACCCATACCACCCGCATGTTTATGTTTTAATGAGCTTAGAATGATTGCTTCTAGGTTTCTTACCTTGCCATATGTAGTTAGAATAGATTGTAAAGAATTGAGATAGGATTTGGTTAAGGGGGATGGGAAGGGTGCGAAATGTGTACAGTATTTTGGGCAGTATGAGCATTTTAAAAGCTGCTAGCCTGCCTGACCATGAAAGTTCGAATTTGGTTAGGTTGGACAATTCTTTGATTAGCATTTGTTTGGTTTTGACATAGTTAGATTGAAATAATCTGGATACCGAATTGGTGAGTACGATGCCTAAATATGATATACCGTGGTCGGCCCAGGGGTATGCATATTGGTTCCGTAAAATATTGCTAGTAATGGCATCAAGACCCAGGTCTAAAATATGATTTAGTTTTCATTGACCTTTATAGTAAGAAAACCGAACCGAAGTTGGTTAGAACATGTTGTACCGAAGCCAGGGAAGTCATGGGATTGGTTAGCATCATTATGACATCATCTGCAAACAAATTTATTTTGTGTTCGATGTGACCTATTTTAAATCCTGTGATAGTGTTACAATTTCTGATATGTGCCGCCAGGGGTTTCCATTATCAGATTAAAGATGAGTGGCGATAGGGGGCATCCCTGGCGGGTGCCATTGGTTATTGGGAAAGAGCGGGAGACTATTCCACCGTGTAGACTTGTGCCGATGGAGAAGAAAATAAGGCTAAGATTGCTGAAAATATATGGCCATTGAATCCAAATTTATGAAGGGTGGCTTCTAGGTAGGCCCAATGGACTCTATCGAACGCCTTCTCTGCATCCAGGGATAGAAGCAGAGAAGGCATTCTGCTAGTCTCTGCATGGTGGATTATGTTTATTAATCTCCTTGAGGCGTCATAAGTTTGTCTACCCTTCGTGAAACCTGATTGATCTGGGTGGATTAGGGTGGGCATAATTCGGACTAATCGGTTGGCTATGAGTTTAGCGAAAAATTATGGTATCAATATTGAGGAGTGAAATTGCCTAAAGTTTTGTGGTGTGTTAGGTTCCTTCCCTGACTTCGGCAGTGCAATTATCAGAGTGTTAAGCATTTCATTGGGAAGAGAAGAGGAAGAGGCAGCGTCATTGCACACTTGGAGAGGTAGGCAGCCAAGGTAGTACTACATTTTTTTTTTTTTATAGTATTCGTTGGTTAAGCCATCAGGCCCTGGCGATTTATTTGAAGGTAAAGCTGATATGATGTTTTGAACCTTCCAACTGGGTGAAAGGAGTATTCAGGTCGAATAAGTGTTGTTGTGATAATGTCGGTAGGTCAATTGTTTGTAGGAAGGTATTGATATCTGCAGGAGAGGGTTGGATTGTATCAGGGTCATCTTTCAAATTATACAGTGGTTGGTAGTAATGGCTAAAATCATCTGCAATAGCTTGAGGATCAAAAGGTTTCTGCTTTGTGGTTGGGTGAAAGAGGTGGTGTATTCTGGATTTAGCGTAGTGACCCTTAATTTTGAGTGCAAGTGCTTTCCCTGCCTTGTTGCCTGTAGTGTAATAGTGTGCTTTGAATTTTGTATTGGTTTTAGTGTGCTTTTCTAAGAGTAGATTTCTGAGTTCCTGTCTGAGGAGAACTAACTGATCTTTAATTTAGGGTCTGGATTAGTTTGGTTTTGAACATCAAGTGTATATATCTTGGCTATTATGGTGTCTAGACGCTGTGATCTCCTCCTCATCTTCTCTCGTGCAGAGAGCTGCATGAAGATCCCTCTGACGAATGCCTTGTGTGCATTCCAGAGGACAGTATCATGGAGACTGAACCAGCAATTAAAGTAAAAAAATTCTTCAAGATGAGTACGTATGTAAGAAGAGTGTTCTGGGGAATGAATGATGTCTGCATTCGCTCTCCATACCATGTGCCGTGGGGAATTCGGATGGTCTGTTACAGTGAGTGAAATTGGAGCTGGTCGGACCAGGTTATCGTACCAATGCCTGATTCAGTAGACCTGGTTAGTGTCCATTTATCTACAAGAAAAATATCAATTCTCGTGTAGCAGTTATGTCTGTGGGAGAAAAAGGAGTAGTCTCGCTCGGTGGTATGGTGGCATCTCCAGATGTCGTATAGATCATTGTTTCTTATGAAGGTAGTCATAGGGGAAGATAATTATACAAGTGAAGCCGCGCTTATGGGATGGGTCTTGATCAGCAGGAGTATGTATAGGTGTTAATTTATACCTGTAACCTTGTATTTTATATGATTTTTTTATTGGTTACAATTCTTCTGTCTAATTTTTATCCTATTAGTTTAAAAGGTTTAACCACTTAAGGACCGCCGTATTGCCATTGTACGCCAGCACAATGGCACAGGCAGGCACAATCACGTACATCTACGTGATTGCCTTCCAGCGGGTGGGGGGTCCGATCGGACCCCTCCCGCTGTTTACGGCGGTCCGATTCGGTCCAGGAGCGCTCCGTGATGAGGGGTGGCCGTTGGTTTTCGGCCACCCCCTCTGGATCGCTCCTGGCCAATGAGAAGCTTCCTCCCCTGTGTATTGTTTACACAGGAAGGAGGAAGTGATGTCATTCTCGGGCGGTCTTTTTGACCGGACTACGAGGAGAAGAGTAAAAGTAAGTGTGCACCAACACTACACTGACATGTAGGTACACACAGGCACACAAACCCCCCCCCGAGCCCCCCCCCCCCCCCCCCCAGTCACAGTGTCACTGATTGCATTGATCATTTCTTTACTGATCAATGCATTCAGTGTCAGTTGTGACAGTAAAAACTGTCAGGACAGTTAGTGTTAGGTCCAGGGTAGCCCCCTATCACCCCCCAATAAAGATTTAACCCCCTGATTGCCCCTAGAGTTAACCCTTTCACCCCCTTTTGCCAGTGTCACTAAGCGATCATTTTTCTGATCGCTGCATGTGTCGCTAGGTAGCTAGTTATTTTTTTAGGTTCACCGCCAGGTTTTTATATCGCTAGGTACCCCGATATACTACCCAATAATGGTTTTAACCCCCAGATTGCCGCTAGTTAACCCTTTCACCCCCTTTTGCCAGTGTCACTAAGCGATCGTTTTTCTGATCGCTGCATTAGTGTCGCTACAGTCGCTAGGTAGCTAGTTATTTTTTTAGGTTCACCGCCAGGTTTTTATAGCGCTAGGTACCCCGATATACTACCCAATAATGGTTTTAACCCCCTGATTTCCGCTAGTTAACCCTTTCACCCCCTTTTGCCAGTGTCACTAAGCGATAATTTTTCTGAACGCTGCATCAGTGTCGCTAGTGTCGCTAGGTAGCTAGTTATTTTTTTTAGGTTCACCGCCAGGTTTTTATAGCGCTAGGTACCCCGATATACTACCCAATAATGGTTTTAACCCCCTGATTGCTGCTAGTTAACCCTTTCACCCCCTTTCACCAGCGATCACAGTATAAGTGTCACTGGTGACGCTGGTTAGGCCAGTTAGTTATTTAGGTACCCGTCAGGTTTTTATATAGCGCCAGGGACCCCCATATACTACCTAATAAAAATTTGAAACCCCCTGATTGCCCCTAGTTAACCCTTTCACCACTGATCACCGTATAAGTGTTACGGGTGACTCTGGTTAGTTTGTTTTTTATAGCATTTTATAGTCGAATCCGGAAGGCAGTGCTTGGTTTTCGGGGTCCCGTACGTGGCTAGGCTCCCAAAAAGTCCCCCACATGTGATATCCCCGTACTCGGGAGAAGCAGCAGAATTTATTTTGGGGTGTAATTTGACTTCTGCCCATAGCATGTGTGAGCAATATATCATTTAGTGACAACTTTGTGCAAAAAAAAAAAAGTTTGTAATATTCCCGCAACTTTTGGCAAAATATAAAATATTCCATGGACTCAACATGCCTCTCAGTAAATAGCTTGGGGTGTCTACTTTCCAAAATGGGGTCATTTGGGGGGGTTTTGTGCTATTTTTGGCATTTTATGGCCTTCGAAACTGGTGATAGATAGTGAGGAGTTAAATCAAAAATTTGCACCCTTAGAAATCCTGAAGGTGGTGATTGGTTTTCGGGTGCCGTGCGCGACTAGACTCCCAAAAAGTCCCACACATGTGGTATCCCCATACTCGGGAGAAGCAGCAGAATGTATTTTGGGGTGTCATTTCACATATGCCCATAGCATGTGTGAGCAATATATCATTTAGTGACAACTTGGTGCAAAAAAAAAAAAAAGTTTGTAATATTCCCGCAACTTGTGGCAAAATATAAAATATTCCATGGACTCAACATGCCTCTCAGTAAATAGCTTGGGGTGTCTACTTTCCAAAATGGGGTCATTTTGGGGGTTTTGTGCTATTTTGGCATTTTATGGCCTTCGAAACTGTGATAGGTAGTGAGGAGTTAAATCAAAAATTTGCACCCTTAGAAATCCTGAAGGTGGTGATTGGTTTTCGGGGTGCCGTGCGCGACTAGACTCCCAAAAGTCCCACACGTGGTATCCCCATACTCGGGAGAAGTAGCGGAATATATTTTGGGGTGCAATTCCACATATAACCATGGCATGTGTGAGCAATATATCATTTAGTGACAACTTTTTGTAAAAAAAAAATTTTTTTTTTTTTTTTTTTTTTTTTTTGTCATTATTCAATCCCTTAGGACAAAAAAAAATAAATATTCAATGGGCTCAACATACCCATCAGCAATTTCCTTGGGTGTCTACTTTCCAAAATGGGGTCATTTGGGGGGGATTTGTACTGCCCTGCCATTTTAGCACCTCAAGAAATGAGATCGGCAGTCATAAATTAAAAGCTGTGTAAATTCAGAAAATGTACTCTAGTTTGTAGACGCTATAACTTTTGCGCAAACCAAAAAATATACGCTTATTGACATTTTTTTTACTAAAGACATGTGGCTGAATAATTTTGCCCTCAATGTATGACTAAAATTTAGTTTATTCGATTTTTCTTATAACAAAAAGAAGAAAATATCTTTTTTTTCCAAAATTTTCGCTCTTTTCCATTTATATCGCAAAAAAAAAAAATCGCAGAGGCAAATCAAATACCATCAAAAGAAAGCCCTATTTGTGGAAGAAAAGGACGCAAATTTCGTTTGGGTGCAATATTGCATGACCGCGCAATTACCAGTTAAAGCAGCGCAGTGCGAAATTGCAAAAAAGACCTCTGGTCCTTAAGGTGTTTATTGGTCCGGAGCTGAAGTGGTTAATAGAAGTTCTCTTCGTTTTATGAGGTTGCTGCCACCCTAATATGCAAAGGCTGCACTAAACAACCTGCATTAATGGAATGGTTCTTGATTATAGGTTATTGGCGCTACCTCCAACTAATTAGTTTCATTAACACTCTTTGCTTCCTCAAACCTTTTATGTCTATCACCTTAACGTGTCCCCAGGGGCTGCGTGAATTAAACCCGTGTTCCGTATTTGTCTCAGCAACACCCCATTTATCCAACACCTCAAACTCAAGCCAAGAAGTGATTACACACCACTTTGTATCACCTCTACTAAGTGAGCTAATGCCACTTATTTTGCATATAGTTTCATTAATATTTAAGAAATTCGGATCAAAAGATATAGATATAAATACGAAAATAAAAAATGATTAATAAAACCTCTACCGTAGAAAAAACCTAACCAGAAGCAGAAACAAAAAAAAAAAAAAAACAGAAAGAAACCCAGAAAAAAAAACTTAGTGTTACACAGTGCAAAAACCCTTTCTAATTGGGAAAAAAACTGCCTCCAATTTTCATACAAATTATTTGTGCTAATTATTAGATACACCAGATCTTCCTACATTGGTAAATGTGAAAGGAGGAAGCGAGAGATTTCCTCATACATTGGTATCCAAAATAAAAACAATAAACAAAATTCAAAAAGACAAAAAAATGTGAAAAGTCCAATTACATCCGGTGATATATACACCAATCCAAAGGCATGTGAAAGGGTCAAATGAGACCAGTATATATAAGAAATAAACAGTATATATATCATAAAAATATTTCAGTCCACAGTGAGTCTTCTATAACAGTATCAATGTGCAATTGCGCCTCTTCAGAATACAGGAAAGGTGACTTTCGTGAGAGTGCCTGCGCTTTATTAGTGACTTTCGTGCTTGTTCCCCTCAAGGATCCCCACTCACCAGATCCATTCACCCCTAGGGGGTTACACGCCTATAATCTGTATCCTGTTTATCCGAAGATTCCACCATCCAGTTGTGTCTTCAACGGGTTCTTCTCAAGGTCTTTTAAAGAGATGCAGATAAGTCCTTATATCCACTAGTGATTCCTCAAATAAAAGAAATTCCCTCATGGTGTAGTATTTTTGATTATAATTGGGGAAGAGGGGAGAACAGTCTGATATTCTTCTTTAAAGCAGGTATTTTTAGTTATGTAGAAATAGTAGGAGGCTAGTATCCACTTAAAAATACTTTATTACAAAAAAACTTTATACAACACTCTATGCAAGAAAAGGGTTTTTTTATATGCAAGATGCAGTCTAACAAACCATGCATCAGCATACACCGTGTATAAATTATGTTATACGGCTCACAAAAATGTAACAACCCTTTTCAGCAAAAAAAGAAGAAACAATATATCTTTAAAATATAAAAAGTAAAAAGAAAAAATGCAAGACAAAAAATAAATATAAAGCACTGATTCCGGAGTGCAAAAAATATTTATGTACCAAAAATCCACAAGTTATAAAAATAAAAAATAAAGGTAAAAATCAGAATCACCTACAGCCCTTTCCATATGTCTGCAGAGTAACTGCACTTAGTCCCAAAAAAGCCCTATTCCCCCAGTGTTACAGTCCCCTTGCTAAAGTGGGGTTAAATGATGGTCTCCTCAGGGGGCCGTTTGCCAGGCTTAATTAGGTTAGGTTAAGAATGGGGCTACGTAGGTGAAAAAACCAACATAAAAAGAAAAGACCATTAATGTTTAAAAGAATTGAAAAGTTATTGGGCTTGTTTCCACTATCTTCAGCCCAAGTACTCAACTAGCCGGTCCGCCGCAGAACAATTCCCCTGAACGCGCGGCGTGCGTTCCAGGCTGCGTTCCAGCGGGTCTGGCGCACCGGAAGTGACGTGTGTGCGTAATGACGCTGTACGCGTTTCGTCAGAGACGTCCTCAGCAGCGATACTACGCACCCTCCCACCTCCGTCTTTAAAGGTGGCCACTCCTCCCATTCCCAGATCTCAGCCAATAGCCGATCTGGATGGGGATTACACGTTTGTTTATTTGTTTTCTGTCTGCGTTAACTATGCCACTCTTATAAGTAAAAAGTTTATACTCAAAACACCTCAGCTAGTAGACTTCACTATATGGTGATATACATTATCTTATTCAAAAAACGCTTTAGAAATGAAGGGGAAAACCCGGGACTTTTTATCCAATACTTCTGGTTCTGGGATACTTTATATTAAACCTATAATGTTACAAAGACGCGCATATTTCTATTTTTATTTATAGTTAAGCTCACAAAGTTCCACAAGCCTAAAAAATCTATTTCGAGGACTGTTTGGGCGTCCACCACAGAGTATTTTCCTTATTTACCTCCATCTGATGTCTATCGGAAGAAACTGAATTGCGCATACCAGATATTACCTTGTAAAGTTAGCCGGAATTCATTCAAAAAGGTATATTTATTTTAGAGGGGTGCTTTCCCCAGGCATTTGGGGTCTTTTCACGACCTCAAGTTATGTCTTCCCCGTCTTTCCTATCAGGTATTACCTTGTAAAACTACCGATAGGAAAACTTTATTTATGCCAAGGCCGAAATGCAAAATTAAATAATTTTATTTTGATATAGTGGTTCTTGAATTCCTTCCTTAGGTGCTACTTAAATATGCTCCCTTTGCAAAATTTCTTAAAGGGTCAGTGTCAACTTGTCTGCCTTTAATTAAAATTGATCAAGTCTTAGGGCTATATTTAACTACACCCAAGCCAAGTCCTATTAATTTCCCGACTGACCATATTAGGCCTTTTTTGGTTTATTTTCTCATGTAAATAAAATTTCTATCCACATCTATTTCCAGATTTCTTCCCAAACTTTACATCCATACTCATACATGCATGCATCTAGGGTTAGAATCCAGACCCAGTTGTTATCTATTAGAATTAGACTTAAGGTCAATATGCAAACCCAGATGTTATCTTGTAAAGGTAATCTACTAGTGGAAAATGATTTTTTTCTTCTTTTTATCTATCATATGGAGTCTGAAAAAACCCACATGCATGTATATGGAGATCTCCCAGGGCTTTTGATTGAAAGATTATAAATCTATTTACCCTCACTTTTATGGATTTGCTATAAAACAATTGAGGTCTATATCAATATTAAGCCCTTTGGGGGCCAGAGTGTTTAATCTATATATCCAGCTGGTCTCGTTCTGTGATATAAGGGTTGTCATATTTCCTCCTCTCCAATTCTCCTTTATATGGTCAATTCCATAGAATATCATTTTGGAGGGATCTCTTTGATGGAACAGATCGAAATGTCTGGATACATTATGGTTAGGGAACCCCTTCTTGATATTATTGACATGCTCTCGTATTCTGATGTGTAGTGGTCTGGTGGTTCTGCCCACGTACTGCAAATTACAAGGGCATTCCAGCACGTATGTAACGTGTGTGCTCCGGCATGTAATCAGTTCTCTAATTTTGTATTCTACATGATCTGTTTTCGATCTAAATGTTTGTCTTCTTCGAGGTTGGGGTTTACTAACCCTACATGCCAGGCATTTATTACACTTGTAGAAACCTTTCAGTTCCTCCAGGAAGGTGCTGTTCTTAGGACCATCAATCACGTTATGTGCTAGCATGTTACGTAGTGTGGGCGCTCTCTTGTAGATGAATTTCGGTTTCTTTGGAAGGATTGTTGCCAGAATTTTGTCCTCCTGGAGGATGGGCCAGTATCTTTTCACTATCTTCTCCACTTCATAATACTGTGCATTATACCCAGTAATGAAAGCTAGATCAAATTCCTGTTTTCCTTTTCTCGATTTCTTTATCAGGGTATTTCTATCTATTTTAGCGACTTCATTTTTTATTTTTATCAAGGTTTCATATTTATATCCCTTTTCTATGAATTGTGCAACCAATTTATCTGCTTGAGAAGAAAAATCTTCCATTGAGTTGCAGTTCCTCCTAATTCTTAGAAGCTGTCCTTTGGGGATATTGGCTTTCCATTTGGGGTGATGACAACTAGAGGTGGGGATGTAGCTGTTTCTATCTGTTTCTTTAAAAAAAGTTTTCGTATGGAGGCCATCATCGTTTTTGAAGATTTCCAAATCCAAGAACTCTATCTTATGTTTGTCACATTTGCCACTGAACGTTAGTCCATATTTGTTGTTATTTAAATTTCGTAGAAATCTCTCAAACTCTTCCGGAGTGCCATCCCATAGGATCACCAGATCATCAATATACCGCCGGAATAATTTTATCTGGGGTAGATTCCTCGAGTATATATACTCCTCCTCCCACATGTTCATAAGGAGGTTGGCGACACTTGGTGCATACCGTGCACCCATAGCCACTCCTGTGGTCTGTACATAATAATGGTGTCCATACCAGAAATAGTTACAGGCCATGGCCATCCTTAGGCCTTCAATAATGTACTGCACCTGCTCTTGTCTCATATCCGTCTGCTCATGTAATGCTTTCTCTACTCCTCTTAAGCCATCTTCCTGCACAATGCTAGTATATAACGAGTTTACATCTATAGTCGCTAATAGATAGTTTTCTGTACCTTGGATGTTGCTTAATAATTCTATAAGTTGGGCACTGTCTCTCAGATAGGATTTCCCCTTCAATACCAACGGTTTCAAGAAAGTATCTAGGTACTCTCCTAGCCTTGAGAACACAGAATCTATACCGCTGATAATTGGTCTTCCTGGTGGTTTATTTAATCTTTTATGTATTTTAGGATTATAATACATAACAGGAGTTTTCGTAGAATTTGACACAAGATATGCAGCTTCTTTTTGATTGAGAATGCCCATTTCCTGTCCTTTTTTCACATAAGCTATCAGCTGGTCTTCATACCTTGATTTAGGGTTCCCCTTTAGTTTTTTATATGTATTTTCCGTTTTTAACAGGTTCCTCATTTCTTCTTGATAGTCTTTCTTGTTCAGGATTACTAAGCCCCCTCCTTTATCTGCCGGCCTTATCACTACTTCTTTATTGTCCCCTAATCGTTTTATCGTTTTCCATATACTTTTCGATCTCTTTTTATTACTGTCTTTGAGTTTTCTCAGATCTTTTTCTACCATCTTGCTGAAGGCTGTTAAACATTGATTACCAGCCGTGTTAGGGTTAAACACCGATCTATTTTTCAGCTCTGTTTGAATGTATGCTGGGGCTATACTTGGCTTATTTTCCATACTGTTTGCAAAGTGTTTTTTCAGATTCAATTTCCTCATAAATTTTTTAAGATCTATGTATGTCTCAAATTTATTCAGATGTTTTTCCGGAGCATATTTTAATCCTAGGTCTAAAATTTTCATTTCCTCCTTACTAAATTCCACTTGGCTTAAATTATATATACCTTTCCCGATTATGTTCTTCTTCTCTTTCTTGTTCTTTCCTCCTCGACATCCCCTATATTTTCTTCTCTTTCTCCATATCTTTGTGTATCTTCCGTCCTCCTTCTGTATTGGTTGTTCCAATTCCCTCTCGGTATCCATTGTTCCCTTTCCTCTCTGTAATCTTCCCTGCATTGCCCTCTCCTGTAAGGGCCTTCCCTGAAGTATCTTCTTTCTGTATTGCCCCCTTTCCATCTCGGGGTTTTGTAGGGTATCCTTGCAGTCCATCTCCCAGGAGGTCTGTCTCTGGGGCCATTCCCCCGAAAATCCCCATAGCCTCTTGATGGCCTCCTAGGTGGATATCTAGCTTCCCTCCTATATTGAGTATCTTCCTGCGGGTATGTGTTATATGTATGGTCTCTTATAGGGGAAAACTGATTTCGAGTCGGGATGTTATACCTGGGTGTTGCATCTTCAAACGTTTCCTCATAATCACTTCTTCTGTTATTCACCACA
The DNA here is from genome assembly GCF_037356315.1 of Lithobates pipiens. Taxonomy (NCBI): domain Eukaryota; kingdom Metazoa; phylum Chordata; class Amphibia; order Anura; family Ranidae; genus Lithobates; species Lithobates pipiens. The sequence continues at coordinate 564,032,503 of NW_027507748.1, forward strand.
TTATTTCCCTGATTGCTGGTTTTGAGTATAGGTCTCCTTCTAGGTGTTGTATTAAAGTTACCCTGCATTGTTGATGTCTCAATTGCTCCTCCCACTATTTCCATAGAGTCTTCATTGGGATCTTCTATTGAACCGTCATCTTGTACGTGCCTTCCTTCTTCCATGGGGCTTTGCCATTTATACACTCTCATTTCATTATAATCAGCTACATCTCTCTTAAATTTTTTTCTGTTTCTTTGTTTGGAGATCTGCATCATATTTTTTTATAGCTTCTTGTAGCTCCTGTTCTTTATCTTTATACTCTTTATGTTCAGTGAAAGGTGCAAGCTGGCTTTTGATGTCTGCTATAGTCTTTTCAACTACCTTTACCGTATATACTCGAGTATAGGCCGACCCGAGTATAAGCCGAGGCCCCCAATTTACCCCCAAAAAACTGGAAAACTTATTGACTCGTGTATAAGCCGAGGGTGAGACATGGCTGTCCATCCCTGTGTGTCCGTCCATCCCTGTGTGTGTGTCCGTCCATCCATCCATCCATCCCTGTGTGTGTGTCCATCCATCCATCCATCCCTGTGTGTGTATCCATCCATCCATCCATCCCTGTGTGTGTGTGTGTGTGTGTGTGTGTGTGTGTATCCATCCATCCATCCATCCCTGTGTGTGTGTGTGTGTGTGTGTGTGTATCCATCCATCCATCCATCCATCCATCCCTGTGTGTGTGTGTGTGTGTGTGTGTGTGTGTGTATCCATCCATCCATCCATCCCTGTGTGTGTGTGTGTGTGTGTGTGTGTGTGTCCGTGCAGCCTTGTGTGTGTGTCCAGCCTACCTGTGTCCCAAGCCTCCGTCCCGAGCCGCCGTCGTCCCGAGCCTCCTCCGTCCCGTGCCGTGCCTCCTCCGTCCCGTGCCGTGCCTCCCCCGTCCCGTGCCTCCTCCGTCCCGTGTCTCCTCCGTCCCGTGCCGTGCCGTGCCTCCTCCGTCCCGTGCCGATGGATCGCCGCTCTTCTCGGCGGCCATTCTACAATTCAAAATTCCGCCTCCGCCTGTGATAGGCGGAACACTCAATTTCCCAGCAGCCTGTGTTCCGCCTATCACAGACATCCTCTCATACTCGTCCGTAGTATGAGAATGAGCGGATGTCCGTGATAGGCGGAACACTGACTGCTGGGAAATTCAGTGTTCCGCCTATCACAGGCGGAGAAGGAGGCGCGGCTTTTGAAAATTAATGTCCGCCGTCTGTCTGCTCGATACGCTGATCGAGCAGTCAGACAGCGGCGACTCGAGTATAAGCCGAGGGGGCACTTTCAGCCTCAAAAAAGAGGCTGAAAATCTCGGCTTATACTCGAGTATATACGGTAGTTTAAATTCCCTTCTCATTATTTTATGCAGCAGCTCATTTTCACTTTTATTAAAGAATAAATACCAATCTTCCCTTAATTCCGGGTCTTCAATACTATCATTCGGGTTGATGTCCCACCTGAGGCTTCTAGGGGTCATTTTAGCATTAATGTACATTTCCATGGTGGCTATATCCCACCATACTCTCAGCTGTTTCTCCATACTGTGCTTTAATTGTTTCATCAGACTTTGTAAATCCTGAGAGCTAGTTACTACTTCTTGATTGAAAATTCCCTTTACATCTATTTTCCTGCTGTTCATATACCCAAAGATATCCATTGCTGCAGCTTATAATGGTATTACTCCAACAATGGGGGTACACCAAAAATAGAATAATTATACAAGTGAAGCCGCGCTTATGGGATGGGTCTTGATCAGCAGGAGTATGTATAGGTGTTAATTTATACCTGTAACCTTGTATTTTATATGATTTTTTATTGGTTACAATTCTTCTGTCTAATTTTTATCCTATTAGTTTAAAAGGTTTAATAGAAGTTCTCTTCGTTTTATGAGGTTGCTGCCACCCTAATATGCAAAGGCTGCACTAAACAACCGGCATTAATGGAATGGTTCTTGATTATAGGTTATTGGCGCTACCTCCAACTAATTAGTTTCATTAACACTCTTTGCTTCCTCAAACCTTTTATGTCTATCACCTTAACGTGTCCCCAGGGGCTGCGTGAATTAAACCCGTGTTCCGTATTTTGTCTCAGCAACACCCCATTTATCCAACACCTCAAACTCAAGCCAAGAAGTGATTACACACCACTTTGTATCACCTCTACTAAGTGAGCTAATGCCACTTATTTTGCATATAGTTTCATTAATATTTAAGAAATTCGGATCAAAAGATATAGATATAAATACGAAAATAAAAAATGATTAATAAAACCTCTACCGTAGAAAAAACCTAACCAGAAGCAGAAACAAAAAAAACAAAAAAACAGAAAGAAACCCAGAAAAAAAACTTAGTGTTACACAGTGCAAAAACCCTTTCTAATTGGGAAAAAAACTGCCTCCAATTTTCATACAAATTATTTGTGCTAATTATTAGATACACCAGATCTTCCTACATTGGTAAATGTGAAAGGAGGAAGCGAGAGATTTCCTCATACATTGGTATCCAAAATAAAAACAAACAAAATTCAAAAAGACAAAAAAATGTGAAAAGTCCAATTACATCCGGTGATATATACACCAATCCAAAGGCATGTGAAAATGTGAAAGGGTCAAATGAGACCAGTATATATAAGAAATAAACAGTATATATATCATAAAAATATTTCAGTCCACAGTGAGTCTCCTATAACAGTATCAATGTGCAATTGCGCCTCTTCAGAATACAGGAAAGGTGACTTTCGTGAGAGTGCCTGCGCTTTATTAGTGACTTTCGTGCTTGTTCCCCCTCAAGGATCCCCACTCACCAGAGGACAAAATTCCAGGAGGACAAAATTCTGGCAACAATCCTTCCAAAGAAACCGAAATTCATCTACAAGAGAGCGCCCACACTACGTAACATGCTAGCACATAACGTGATTGATGGTCCTAAGAACAGCACCTTCCTGGAGGAACTGAAAGGTTTCTACAAGTGTAATAAATGCCTGGCATGTAGGGTTAGTAAACCCCAACCTCGAAGAAGACAAACATTTAGATCGAAAACAGATCATGTAGAATACAAAATTAGAGAACTGATTACATGCCGGAGCACACACGTTACATACGTGCTGGAATGCCCTTGTAATTTGCAGTACGTGGGCAGAACCACCAGACCACTACACATCAGAATACGAGAGCATGTCAATAATATCAAGAAGGGGTTCCCTAACCATAATGTATCCAGACATTTCGATCTGTTCCATCAAAGAGATCCCTCCAAAATGATATTCTATGGAATTGACCATATAAAGGAGAATTGGAGAGGAGGAAATATGACAACCCTTATATCACAGAACGAGACCAGCTGGATATATAGATTAAACACTCTGGCCCCCAAAGGGCTTAATATTGATATAGACCTCAATTGTTTTATAGCAAATCCATAAAAGTGAGGGTAAATAGATTTATAATCTTTCAATCAAAAGCCCTGGGAGATCTCCATATACATGCATGTGGGTTTTTTCAGACTCCATATGATAGATAAAAAGAAGAAAAAAATCATTTTCCACTAGTAGATTACCTTTACAAGATAACATCTGGGTTTGCATATTGACCTTAAGTCTAATTCTAATAGATAACAACTGGGTCTGGATTCTAACCCTAGATGCATGCATGTATGAGTATGGATGTAAAGTTTGGGAAGAAATCTGGAAATAGATGTGGATAGAAATTTTATTTACATGAGAAAATAAACCAAAAAAGGCCTAATATGGTCAGTCGGGAAATTAATAGGACTTGGCTTGGGTGTAGTTAAATATAGCCCTAAGACTTGATCAATTTTAATTAAAGGCAGACAAGTTGACACTGACCCTTTAAGAAATTTTGCAAAGGGAGCATATTTTAAGTAGCACCTAAGGAAGGAATTCAAGGAACCACTATATCAAAATAAAATTATTTAATTTTGCATTTCGGCCTTGGCATAAATAAAGTTTTTCCTATCGGTAGTTTTACAAGGTAATACCTGATAGGAAAGACGGGGAAGACATAACTTGAGGTCGTGAAAAGACCCCAAATGCCTGGGGAAAGCACCCCTCTAAAATAAATATACCTTTTTGAATGAATTCCGGCTAACTTTACAAGGTAATATCTGGTATGCGCAATTCAGTTTCTTCCGATAGACATCAGATGGAGGTAAATAAGGAAAATACTCTGTGGTGGACGCCCAAACAGTCCTCGAAATAGATTTTTTAGGCTTGTGGAACTTTGTGAGCTTAACTATAAATAAAAATAAAAATATGCGCGTCTTTGTAACATTATAGGTTTAATATAAAGTATCCCAGAACCAGAAGTATTGGATAAAAAGTCCCGGGTTTTCCCCTTCATTTCTAAAGCGTTTTTTGAATAAGATAATGTATATCACCATATAGTGAAGTCTACTAGCTGAGGTGTTTTGAGTATAAACTTTTTACTTATAAGAGTGGCATAGTTAACGCAGACAGAAAACAAATAAACAAACGTGTAATCCCCATCCAGATCGGCTATTGGCTGAGATCTGGGAATGGGAGGAGTGGCCACCTTTAAAGACGGAGGTGGGAGGGTGCGTAGTATCGCTGCTGAGGACGTCTCTGACGAAACGCGTACAGCGTCATTACGCACACACGTCACTTCCGGTGCGCCAGACCCGCTGGAACGCAGCCTGGAACGCACGCCGCGCGTTCAGGGGAATTGTTCTGCGGCGGACCGGCTAGTTGAGTACTTGGGCTGAAGATAGTGGAAACAAGCCCAATAACTTTTCAATTCTTTTAAACATTAATGGTCTTTTCTTTTTATGTTGGTTTTTTCACCTACGTAGCCCCATTCTTAACCTAACCTAATTAAGCCTGGCAAACGGCCCCCTGAGGAGACCATCATTTAACCCCACTTTAGCAAGGGGACTGTAACACTGGGGGAATAGGGCTTTTTTGGGACTAAGTGCAGTTACTCTGCAGACATATGGAAAGGGCTGTAGGTGATTCTGATTTTTACCTTTATTTTTTATTTTTATAACTTGTGGATTTTTGGTACATAAATATTTTTTGCACTCCGGAATCAGTGCTTTATATTTATTTTTTGTCTTGCATTTTTTCTTTTTACTTTTTATATTTTAAAGATATATTGTTTCTTCTTTTTTTGCTGAAAAGGGTTGTTACATTTTTGTGAGCCGTATAACATAATTTATACACGGTGTATGCTGATGCATGGTTTGTTAGACTGCATCTTGCATATAAAAAAACCCTTTTCTTGCATAGAGTGTTGTATAAAGTTTTTTTGTAATAAAGTATTTTTAAGTGGATACTAGCCTCCTACTATTTCTACATAACTAAAAATACCTGCTTTAAAGAAGAATATCAGACTGTTCTCCCCTCTTCCCCAATTATAATCAAAAATACTACACCATGAGGGAATTTTCTTTTATTTGAGGAATCACTAGTGGATATAAGGACTTATCTGCATCTCTTTAAAAGACCTTGAGAAGAACCCGTTGAAGACACAACTGGATGGTGGAATCTTCGGATAAACAGGATACAGATTATAGGCGTGTAACCCCCTAGGGAGTGAATGGATCTGGTGAGTGGGGATCCTTGAGGGGGAACAAGCACGAAAGTCACTAATAAAGCGCAGGCACTCTCACGAAAGTCACCTTTCCTGTATTCTGAAGAGGCGCAATTGCACATTGATACTGTTATAGAAGACTCACTGTGGACTGAAATATTTTTATGATATATATACTGTTTATTTCTTATATATACTGGTCTCATTTGACCCTTTCACATGCCTTTGGATTGGTGTATATATCACCGGATGTAATTGGACTTTTCACATTTTTTTGTCTTTTTGAATTTTGTTTATTGTTTTTATTTTGGATACCAATGTATGAGGAAATCTCTCGCTTCCTCCTTTCACATTTACCAATGTAGGAAGATCTGGTGTATCTAATAATTAGCACAAATAATTTGTATGAAAATTGGAGGCAGTTTTTTTCCCAATTAGAAAGGGTTTTTGCACTGTGTAACACTAAGTTTTTTTTTTTCTGGGTTTCTTTCTGTTTTTTTTTTTTTTTTTTGTTTCTGCTTCTGGTTAGGTTTTTTCTACGGTAGAGGTTTTATTAATCATTTTTTATTTTCGTATTTATATCTATATCTTTTGATCCGAATTTCTTAAATATTAATGAAACTATATGCAAAATAAGTGGCATTAGCTCACTTAGTAGAGGTGATACAAAGTGGTGTGTAATCACTTCTTGGCTTGAGTTTGAGGTGTTGGATAAATGGGGTGTTGCTGAGACAAAATACGGAACACGGGTTTAATTCACGCAGCCCCTGGGGACACGTTAAGGTGATAGACATAAAAGGTTTGAGGAAGCAAAGAGTGTTAATGAAACTAATTAGTTGGAGGTAGCGCCAATAACCTATAATCAAGAACCATAGGGGAAGATAGCCTGGAGGATCGTGAAGAAGCGTCTGTCGAATTGTCCGGTACTATATTAAAGTCCCCGCAAATAATAAAACATCCCTGCCGAAATTTGTCGAGCTTTTTCATCAATCTAGAGAGGAATTTGATTTGGCCAGTATTGGGGGAGTAGATGTTTACAATAGTGTATCTGGTTTTGTCAAGAGTGCAGTCCAGAGCCAGATACCTTCCATCCTCGTCCACCATGCTGTTGTGGAGGGTGAAGGCAATGGTGTCCTTAATTTGCTATCATAACCACGTTACGTTTGTCTGGTCCTGAAGACTTGAAGATATGGGGGAAATGGCGGTTAGAACAAGGAGGTTCATCTAGCTTTTTAAAATGGGTCTCTTGGAGACATAGGATGTCTCACTTGGATTGAAGGGCAGTCCTCCACATTGAGGATCTTTTCACTGGATGGTTAAGCCCTTTAGTGTTAAGGGAGAGGATTTTGGCATTTTGTATTTCAGGCGCAGGTGTTAGGTGTAGTACTAGTAGGTACTTACAGTAGGGGAGAGTCTCTTTACGGTGTCAGATGGTTCCTGGAGGCGAGTTCCTGTAGTCGGTGCAGGTATAGTTCTCAAGATGGAGGCAAACCGGAGAAGAAAAGGGTGGAGGGAAGAGGTAGAGTATAATACTACGTTAATTGTAGGCAGAACAATAAATAACTGAATAAAACTGTAGCTTAAAACAGCCGGAAAACACTAGGCTGTGCCAACTGAGTGGGGTAAAAGTTTGTGGTAAACACTGCCCAAGCAGGGCACCGACCGGAGCAAACATAGCATAAAGTGAAGTGAATGAACATCGCCTGAAGGGAGGTTTCAGCGAGCATTAGGGGGTTGTTTAGGATAGAGGGGTTGGGAAGGCCCTCTGCGGGTGTTGGACAGTGTGGCAGGCTCTTCTGGGATATCCCATTGTTGTAGGAGCTTTATGCCTTCAGGGACTGATGTGATAACGTGTTTCGTTCCATTTCTGGTGACGATGAGTTTAGTCGGATAACCCCATTGGTAGGGGATTTTGTGGTTGAACAATGGTTTAGTAATGGTAATTGGCTGTCTGCGCAGTTGTCTAGTATGCTGAGACAGATCCGCAAATGGCTGTAAGTCAGTGAACGGTTCAGGTAACTTGTTTAGATGTCGGGACTTGAACAGTAGCTGATCTTTGGCATGGAAAAAATGCACCCTCATCAAAACATCCCTGGGTATGGTTGCTGCTAGGTGTGGTGGCTTGGGAATGCGGTGTATGCGATCAATTATGGTCTCCATCGGTGACAGGTCAGGTAATATAGTTGAGATCATTTTTCTGGCGTATGTGTTAAGGTCATGAGGCAAGACCGATTCGGGTATACCCCCGATTTTGACGTTGTTACTTCGAGAGCGGACTTAAAGGTCCGCCATCTTGGATTTCAACCATTTTTGTTCATCATGCGTGTGATCTTGGGCATCCACAAGGTCATTGACAGTGATAGTCAGGTCACCCATATGATGTTCAATACGCTGGATTTTTTGTCCCAAGTGCAGCATATGAGACGAAAATTTAGTAAACATGGATGCTATCTCAGTATGTATAGAGGATTGTAAGGAGATGATCATCTCCTTCATGGTAGTGTCCAGAACAGGCTGGTCATATGTGGGGAAGGCCGCAATGGCTGAGGGCTGATGTGAGGGTAAGATGGATGCAGGGCTTACCTCAGTTAGGCCCCGCAGGATCCAGTCGCATCCGTGCCTTTGCTGGGCTATTACTGGCCGAGGAGGGAGAATTGTGTAGAGATGATTCAGGAGAGTGCTGCTGAAGAGGTATTGCAGGCTCGTCTGCATCAGGGAGGTCAGTATATGCAGGCGAATCTCTGACAGGGCCGCGGGCGCCGTCTTGGATGTCTGTGTCTGGCGGCTGAATAAAGTAATCGGTCAGTTTCTTTGGCGGCCGGTAATCCTTACGTTTGCGGTTTGCCTGGGACATAGCTGGGCCCTGCGGCAGTCTGTGTGATTGGGGGTTCGTATAGGCAATCTGAGCGGCGATGTCTCCGATATAGAGTTCGGTCGGTGCAGGAGCTGAGGATTCAGACGTCCATCCTGCTCGGCGGTTAGCCACGCCCCCCGTTTGTATTTCTTTTTGACGAGCTGAGCTGCTGGGAAGAGTGAGGGGTAATGGCCAGTAGGACCGCCCCTGGGCGGTGCTGTTTTTGTGTGTTCTGCCTTGTTCTCTCCTAAAGGTGGCAATATAAACCTAAGGTCAAGATTAAGGTGCTGTGTCAGTCAATGAACATCAGAGAAAAGGATTTCACGGTGCGTACAAAAATCCTATATATTTTTTTTAAAAACATTTTACATAGCTATATCTGCAAAAGGGGCCAGCCTGAATTGATCTAGCAGGACTTAATTTACTGACAAAAGTTTATCAGAACGTGGTGTAATAGTCAATCTAAACGGTTTATCCTGTTACTGCTACAGACTCTCTTTAAGCAGGGATCTCCAACTTATAGCAGTATCAAAACTGCTAAGCACCAGAGTCATTGTGGGAAATCAGACTTCATAAACGGGAACAACATCTGACATTTGCATTCAGATGAGGGGACAGTTGCATTGCATATACAAGAATGTACTGTATGATTGTCCTTGCATATTGCTCATATGCATAGTAACGGATTGGCAGTCTAGCAATTCCTGTGTATTTTTTTTTTTTTATTTTGTTATCCGAGCGCCTACCTCGTCACCCCTTTCTACAAGGTCAAGGGCATTGTTAGTCCATGCTTGAACCACTTGCCGACCATGTCACGCAGATATACTGCGGCACAATGGCTTTCCTGGCTAAATCCCCTACGGGTAAATCTTACCCTTTTTCAGCCACTAGAGGGCACCCGCTGTACGGTGGGGAAACCGATGCACGATCGCCGCCGGCCATGCGTGTTTGTGTGCACGAGTGCCAGCATGGTGGTATGTGTTTGTTTTTGTTTTTTTGCGTGTAAACACACAAATCCCTCTGTTGTCAGAGGAGAGGAGCCAAATCGTTTGTTCCTACTAAGTACTACTAAGGGTGGCATTCTGATCACCGCTGTATGGGATTTTGGTTCCTACTGTCTTCCAGTGTGTGGAGCATTATTCCCATAGCCCACAGATTTGATTTCAGCACGATTCCTAAAACTAATTTAATTTAGGGATTCCCTGCTGCTCTTCATAGTTATATTGAGAACCTCTTAGTGGTGTCAGGTCATTTCACAAATCTGACAATCAGCTAGCTGACTAGCATCTTTCATCTACCAATCTCAACCAGGTCCACCCAAGAGTATCACCGTCCATTTTATCAGGTCCTGGCCATCTTTATATGTGGAGAGAAAGCAGGGCCACGCCAGACAAGATCTGCCAGGTGGTAACCTGGTCGAGCTCCAGTACCCTTACAAAACATTACAGTATAGATTTCCTGTCCAGCCAAGACCAATCTTTTAGTAGAAGGGTGCTTCAGTGCCCCCCCCCCGCTAAATCCTTTCAGATGCTGCCCTGGAAAACAACTTGAAAAAACAGTTAGGTATCTGGTAACTCCTTTTTTTTTTTTTTTTCTAGGAAGTCTTCCAGGGCAGCAACCCATCCCTATTTTTTTATTTTTTTTTTTTTTATGGAAGGATGGTGAATATTTGCCTGTTGTTCCTACATTATTTGTATATTACTGAGGTATGTGACGGCTTTTTAAAATGCGGGATGATGTTTCCTGTTTTTAGGTTGGAAGAGCACTATCTCTCAGATGCTGCTCTGGAAGACTTCCTAGAAAAGGAGTTGCCAGGTACCGAATTGTGTGTTTATTCCCCCCCCCCTTTTTTAAATGTTTTTATAAGTAATCGCACGACTTCTGTTCTCTGCTCCATAAGGAGCTCAGAGCTGGAAGGGGTGGGTGGGGGGCGCACACGAAGAGAGAGAAACGGCAGCACACGGATCTTTCAAGGGAGTGTTCAGGACAAGTCTGATCATTGGAGAACAGGCCGCGTTCTCAGCATTGCTGGAGAACTGACCAGTGTGCTCTCTAGTTTAGTGTGGAATAGGAAAGCGGAGGAGCTGCCAGGAACCAGGGATTTCACACAATACAGGGAGAACATGATACTTTTTTTTACAAGTACATGGTAGAGCAGTTGCATATCAGCAATGTGAAAGGTTGGGTTTTCATGTTTTTAAGAAACTAGAAAAACTGCAGGTGTTGGTCATTTAAATGAGTTGTGGAGTTCCATTGAAATTTTTAGAATGCCTTTTAATTAATTTAATGGACAGACATGGCAATGCTCTGTTTTTTTTTTGTTTTTTTTTTTTATTTGTTTTTTTATGCTGGTGTGGAGCTCTAAACACCTCCTGGTTTTCTCACACTCTAAAAATGCCTGAGACCAGGGGCTGATGTGAATGTCGATTATGTAATGCTGTCTGTAAATTGTCAGCGCTAAGGAATAATATATATATTTTTTTTAATTGACTAGATTCTGCAGTTGAAGATTCTGCTGCAGCTGAGATTGATGAAGGTGGTGCAAAGCTAGAGCAAGAAGAAGCAGAGATCTGGAATAGGATAAGTCAGCCACAAGATGCAGAAACGCAGATGTCTGATACTGAACCCACGGTAAAGTCTTTGTACAGTGTGCATGTTGTGAAACCAATATCTTGAAATCCACGTACATCACATTTGCACTCGCATTTCAGTGGATCTAATATGCAAAATATGCAGTACTTGGTTGAACCTCTGATAATTAAGCTTTATAAGAGAGGAGGTGTTGGTCTGTCAGCCCTTGGTCTGTCAGCCCTTGGAAATGCTACGTGGCCTTTTTTAGATGTCACAACCTGCCTTTTTAAAGCCCACCTGGGGCTGTGCTTCACAGATGTCTGGCATTAACTCATTGAAATGCAATCTATTTATCATTTATCATAGAAACCCAAAGGTGTGTGTTCTTCTTCTTTCTTTTTTTTTTTTTTTTTTTTTTGCTTAATGCTAGCAACTTGCAGCGTCTAAGTATCAATTCCAGGACCGTTGCTTTACTGGTCATATTTGTGTGCCATAATATTTGTATGTGCACACAAACCTGTTCACATGCACCCAATGCAAATGCAGCACTCTCTGATGGTACTGTACTGTAAAGAAGTGAGGATTGCATCTTGGACTAGATGTGTAGGAACAAAGTTGAATACTGCTTGTGTTTTTCGAACTTAAATATACATTGAATGCTTGTGTGGAAAAGATGTTTAATGCTGCTCTTTAGGAGCAGCACAGTGATGTGCAATAAAAACATGACAGGTGCCCATGTGCACTAAAACAAATAAATATTCTTAGTGATTGTAAAGGCAGAAGATTTTATTTTTTATTTTTTTCTATCTTGACGCATTATGCATTACGATAAAAAGCCTTCTGTGTGCAGCAACCCCTCTAATACCTGAGGTCCCTCTAGATCAGGGGTCTCAAACTGGTGGCCCTCCAGCTGTGGCAAAACTACAAGTCCCATGAGGCATTGCAAGACTGACAGTTACAAGCATGGCTCCCACATCCAGAGGCATGATGGGACTTGTAGTTTTCGCAACAGCTGGAGGTCCGCCAGTTTGAGACCCCTGCTCTAGATCCAGCGATGTTGCAGGAGTGTCGTGGCTGCCCAGGACTCCCCTCCGCATTGGCTAAGACGACAGCGCCGCGACATTGGCTCCTGCTGCTGTCCGTCAGCCAATGAGGAGAGAAAGGGGGTGGGGCAGTGGCTCCATGTCTGAATGGACATGGAGCTGTGACTCAGCTCGGTTGCCCCCATAGCAAGCTGCTTACTGTGGAGGTACTCAACAGGAGGGAGGTGCCAGGGTCACTTAAGAGGGACCCAAGTAGAGGAGGATTGGGGCTGCTCTGTGCAAAACCATTACACAGAGCAGGTATGTATGACGTTTGTTATTTTTAACAAAAAAAAAAAAGACTTTCCAATCACATTAAAGGCCAATTTTAATACGTCTGATTGTAGTATCAAATGTAAGTAAATATTATAGGCCATGGTTTTTGATGATCCTTTTGATTTCACAAAGGGCTCAGAAAGGGGGAAAAAATTGTTTTTAAGTTGAGGTCCAGTCAAATCCTAACTTTACTTAAACATGCAACTATACTACAAGTGAAATTTGCATTGACGTAACCCACACCATTATAATGGTGAAGTGACAGGTGTACATATACTTATCCTATTTCTAATAACAAAATCACTACTCTGCACTTATCTTATTTTCTGCTCCTTTATGTAGGAAGGAGTATTTCCCAATCAAAATCATCCAACTGAAGGGGAACAAGGTTAGTACATATTTTTACGTGATTATTGCAAGATGATTAATGTAAAAAAACGATCACAAGCCAGAAAATCTTTGCAGTCTTTATAATGACAATTGCAGTCTAGACTGTGCATATGATGTCTGATGTGGAGGAAGGGTGAATTTTTAATTCTCCAAGCAAACAATTGCTGATGCATTAAAATGCCATCACTATGTATTCAGTAATAAAAAGTGACCATATTGATTACTATGAACTGTGTCCTTTCTCAATATTTAGCATGGTTTTATGTAGGCATAATCAGTAAACAGCATTACCTTTCATCACTCTAGGCACACACAAGAGTCTCCGCTACAGAATAATAAGAAATCAAGAAGACTTAATGAAGTTCATCGAAGATTTAAAAAAACCTGAAAAGGTATTTACTGTATCCATCAGGTGCTTTGGTGCTAAAAACCACACGAGCACATGTAAAAACAAAAATAAAGCTGTGTGCATTTCCCTGGTATGTCATTGCCTTTGACCAAGCACCCTTTATTATTTGAAATATTACACTTTTGTTGTAAGAGGGGTTTCAGTCAGTTTAAAAAAAAAAAAAAAAAAAAAAAAAGTCGGTAGCTACAAGTACTCTACACACCCCTGTCAAAAGATAAATTAGAACCGTTTTTTTTCCCCATCTTTTTAATGTGACCTATAAACTGTACAACTCAGTTGAACAACAAACAGAAATCTTTTAGGTGGAGGGAAGTAAAAATATGGTTGCATAAGTGTGCACACCCTTAAATTAATACTTTGTTGAACCACCTTTTCATTTTGTTACGTGTACCCAAAAAGACTGAGTGCTGTATCAGCATGGCACATCTTGATTTGGCAATATTTGCCCACTCTTCTGTGCAAAAACACTCCATCTTCTTTGCACAGCCCTCTTCAGATAACCCCACAGATTTTAAATTGGATTCAGGTCTGGGCACTAGCTGGGCCATGCCAAAATTTGTAATCATCTGGTGTAGCCATTCCTTTGTTGATTTGGATGCTTTGGGTTGTTATGAAAGATGAAGTAATCTTCATGTTCAGCTTTCTAGCAGAAGCCTGAAGGTTTTTGTGCCAATATTGACTGGTATTTGTAACTGTTCATTATTCCCTCTACCTTGACTAAGGTCCCTGTTCCAGCTAAATAAAGACAGCCCCAATGCATGATGCTGCCACCACCATTCTTCACTGTGGGTATGGTGTTTTTGGTAATGTGCAGTGTTTTTGCGCCAGACCTATCTTTTTGGAATTATGGCCAAAAAGTTTAGCCTTGGTTTCATTAGACCAGAACACATTTTTCCACATACTTTTGGAAGAATTCAGATGTGTTTTTGCAAAATTTAGCCAGGCTTGGATGTTTTTTTTCTTAAGAAAAGGTTTCTGTCGGGCCACTTTATCCCATAACCCAGACATGAAGAATGAGAGATTGTTTTCACATGTACCACACAACCAGTACTTGCCAGATATTCTTGCAGCTCCTTTAATGTTGCTGTAGGTCTCTTGGAAGCCTCCCTGACCAATTTTCTTCTCGTCTTTTCATCAATTTAGGAGGGACATCCAGTTCTTGGTAATGTCACTGTTGTGCCATATTTTTTCCACTTGATGGCTTTCTTCACTGTGTTCCATGGTATGTCTAATGCCTTGGAAATTGTGTACCCTTCTCCTGACATATCTTTTAACAATGAGATCCATCTGATGCTGCTTTGGAAGCATAAGAAAATGTCAGGAAAGACCAGCTAAACTGTGGGGTTAATCGAAGACACTTTAAATGATGGCAGGGGTGTACTGACTCCTATTTAACATGAGTTTAAATGTGATTTGCTTAATTCTGAACACAGCTACATACCCAGTTATGAGGGTGTGCACACTTATGCAACCACATGCTTTTAGTCTTTTATTTTTACTTACACCCCCCTCTTTCCCTTAAAATAATTCAGCTTGTTTTTCAATTGAGCTGTACAGTTTATAGATCACATTAAAGGTGGAAAAAGTTCTGAAATGTCATCTGTCTGCATTTTTTTACATCACAGAAACCTCACATTTTAACGGGTGTGTAGACTTTTTATAGCTGCTAACTTTAAATCTAAGTTCACATTTATGCGGCTTGCCACAACCGAGATATCCCTCTTTACAGGAGGCGGTCCTGTGTATAACGGTGGTCTCCGCGGTGGGTTTGCCGCGAGATCACCGTTCTCGCCGATGGGAGAGGTGCCACCCCCCCCCCCTCTTGCCTTCGCTAGTGGCAGAGGCGATCGAATCCTTTCCTCGGCTAAGTATGGAGACGAAGTGAGGCTAAGATGGCCCCCACTCGTCTCTATACCATAGGAGGGGGCGGAAGCCATGTCAAAACGTCACATACCGCCCATGTTTTTTCAAATGACTTTCTCTTTTATTGCATTTAAGTCAAAATATGAGATCTGAGGACTTTTTGACCCCAGATCTCATATTTAGGAGGACCTGTCATGCTTTTTTCTATTACAAGGCATGTTTACATTCCTTGTAATAGGAATACAAGTGATCCATTTATTTTTTTTAAAAGTGTAAAAATAAAATCAAGTAAAATAAATGAGAGAAAAAAAAAATATATATATATATATATATATATATATATATATATATATATATATATATATTTTTTTTTTTTTTAAACGCCCCGTCCCGACAAGTTTGCGCACAGAAGTGAGCGCATACGTGAGTAGCGCCCGCACATGAAAACGGCGGTCAAACCACACATGTGAGGTATCGCCCCAATCGGTAGCGCAGGAGCAATAATTCTAGCCTTAGACCTCCTCTGTAACACAAAACATGCAACCTGTAGAATTTTTTAAATGTCGCTTATGGAGATTTTTGTGGGTATTTGTCGCCATTCCACGAGCGGACACAATTTTGAAGCATGACATGTTGGGTATCAATTTACTCGGCGTAACATTATCTTTCACAATTAAAAAAAAATAAAATAATTTTTATTCAAAAAAGTTTAATTTTTTCCAAAAAAAGTGCGCTTGTAAGACCGCTGCACAAATACGGTGTGAAAAAAAGTATTGCAATGACCGCCATTTTATTCTCTAGGGTGTTAGAAAAAAAACAAAATATAATGTTTTGGGGGTTCTGAGTAATTTTCTAGCAAGAAAAAGTGTTTTAAACATGTAAACGCCAATTCTGAAAGAGGCCCGGTCCTTAAGTGGTTAAAGAGGGTTTCTAAATTCCAATAAGCCCCCTGCCTGCAGACCCCCACATCCACCGGCCAGGGTTGTGGGAAAGATTCCCTTATCCCCATCAACATGAGGCAGAGTCCCCTTCCCAAAGCACCCATTTCCCCATGTTGAGGGCATGCAGCCTGGTATGGTTCGGGGAGGGGGATGTGTCTGGGGGGGGGGGGGGGGGTTGGTTCGTCCCCTCCCTTTCCCTGGGCTGCGTACTCAGATAAGGGTCTGGTATAGACCCTTTACATTTTTACATTCAGCTGTCAACTGGGAACCCCGCTGACAGCTGTTGACTCGGCGGCTGTTCCTTAACAACCAGCTATATACAGTGTTTAAACAGATAAATGAACACTGCAAAAAACACATTAAGAATCACATTACAGTGCACAGCCATTGAGTCTTTTACACGCAAAACAAAAAGTCCCAGACCCTCTCCAAAAACGCATGGATGTGAACATGTACCATAGGAAATCATGTTAAATGGACTGTAGTGTGTTTCTGCAAACTGCAAAATGTACTAAAAAAAAACGCATAGGTGTGAACCTAGGGTTAGGGTGAATTTGCTGTAACATGTTTTACTGCATTGTAAAATATCTGTCACTGCAAGGACACACAGGAAACAATTGTTTCCTAGGTGTCACATTCATATTGCAACACATTTTATCGCAGGGCACTGTTCCTAATCACATGGCAATGTACAGCACCACAGAGCATTGCGCCGCTGTACATTGCTATGAATGCAGTATACGTTTTGTATACTTCACATAAAGTTTGTACAAAAAAAAGGGATGTGTAATGAATTGAATCGCCCACCACACTGCCCTCTACCGCAGGTGGGAACAGAGCTGGCGGAGATGTAAAGCTCTGTGGCAGCTCTGTTCCACTCTGAATTCACTCTTCATAAAAGGACATTTGCATGTCCAGGGATCCAACATTGTCCTTACCCAGGTTTGCTCTTTGCTGGTATTAATGCCCCCTACATGTTTACTTTAGAAAGCTAGCTGTGATTCCTTGTGGCTTCACATCTGGAGCCGCACTGGGCTGTCTGCTTCTACATCCTCCTGTGACCCATGTCCCAAGAGGTTGTGGACAAAGGGAGGGGGGGGGGGGGGTGGTAAGAGAACTACTTCTGCTGCAATCGCCTAGGCGTCCAGCGTGGGCAGCAGGTACCTGTCAAAATGTTGTACCCCCCCCTATTTGCATGAAGTTCTGCTTTATTTTATATGGTTCCTGCTAGATGCATTTAAAATGAAAATAAAGGGTACATTTATGTTTGCTAAAAAAAAAAAAAAAAACGTTTTTTTCCTCTGGAGGATGAAGACAAACTTGTGTCTGAGAGCAAAGAGGTACAGACGGAAACCGAATCAAGTGCAGCTGACGAGCTGAAAAATGCAGAGGATGAAGACGAACAGGCTCTCATGCAGGAATTTGAGAAAGAGTTGGAAAACTTCCTCCTTCCCAAGTCTGATGTATCCCAAATGAAGGACAATGTGAAAACGGAGATGGAGAAGGAATTTAACAACATTATTGATGAGGTAGTTACTAGGACCTATAAATAACAAACGTCTTAAGAAACCCTGTAATGGGATATTTGCAGGAATATGTAAGTCAGGAGCTTACCTCTACCTCTTGTTCCATGTCAAAGAAGGACTTAAAGCGGATCTCCATCCAACAGGAAGTGCTGCTTTAAGGACTCGTCCCCCACTCCTCTTGCGCTATTGGCACTTTGAGGAGCGGGAGGTTGAGCAGGTACCCGATTTTGACAGGTACCTGCTTCCCACTTTCATTCCGAGTGCCGCAGTGCTCAGAAACTGAAGTTCTCTTCCCCCCCCCTTACAGTCTTCTGGGACACGGACAGGTCCCAGAAGACTGCATCCACCATTCACGATGTGAAGCACCACTCGTGCATGCTCAGTAAAGCTGTCACAGCTGGGTGCCCATAGTAAAGATGCTGGGGACCGAAGAGCGCGTGTAAGAGCAACTGAGGTGAGCACACCGCTGGATCTTGGGACAGGTGAGTGGCTGTTTTTTGAGAAGTCGGCAGCTACAGTTGTAGCTGCTGGCTTTATTTATTTTTTTCACAGGTGGCTGAAACGCCTCTTTAAAGTTGAGGTCCAGGGAAATCCCGAAATGTATATAGTAATGTTTTTTTCCTGCTAATTTATTTGTACATTTATTTGTCCAGTCTTGTAATTTTAAATACATCTGCCACATTGCATAGCCATAAAGACAGGATTCTTATTTTCTGGTTCGGCTATGTAGAGTACCCTTTGTCCTCGCCATACTTCCTGCCTGCTCATTGGGTAATGAGTCAACATTGCCTATAACCGATGAACAGGGAGATGATTCAAGAAGCAGTAAAGATGACCTAGGATTTCAGCTGCCATAGCTCTCCCATCCACACCAAGTGAATTTCGATAAATCTGTGGCCAGCTTTAGTAGCGTAAAGGCCCGTATACATGTTAAGAAAATTGGAGGTTAAATTTTGTTCAAATGATCTGCCAATTTTCGGATCGTTAGTATGGTGCTTTTGACAGCCGATTCTGAATTTTCGGACGACAAAACCAATGTGCAAGCTATAAAAATGTTATCGTACGTGAACACAACGTCCGGTTTTTGTTTTAGTACTGTTTTCGTCCCAAAAAAATTGTAAGCGCAATACTACGCATGCTCGGAAACTAAAGAATACATACAAAACAATCCAATACATTACATCGCGTCTAAAGTTGAATTCTGGCATACGAGAATTTTCATATGTTGATTATCCTCTTCACTTTCGATATGAGACTAGCGTGCAACAAAATGCAGACAAATTTTCCCCAGAAAATCTAATTATGCATAGGAGGCTTTATCTTTATGGTTGTGCAGCGATGATGGTGTGTAAATAAATAAGACTGGTTGAATAAAATTCCAAATCCTGTGCCAGTTTTAAAATGTTCTGTGGTGTGTACTTCATATGTATGTTTGGTAATTTGCTTGGAATTCCAGTTCAACTTTTCTGACTTCATGGCTACCATTGATTAAGGTTGGTAAACACTTGCCTAATTGGCGATAGTACGATTGCTTTTTGGTGTTGTTTGGCGTTTTTCTTTACTTTAGCTTTGTGATTTTTAGAGAGCTGAGTACATTTGTTAATGTGTGTTTTAAAGAATTCCCCCCCTCTGAGACATGACTGCATGACTCACTGCCACTAGATGGCAGTTACACAACTGTCACAGCTCAATTCAGCTTCAGCGTTATGGACACTGGTTACAAGTTGCATGTAATCCTATTGTGTATATGTCTATTTACTTAGGATATCACCTTGAATAGTGTTTCTGATCTATTAGGAAGGCTACTTTTTTGGTTGGCCACTGCTCTTGAGTTTGATTGCTACCAAAATGCATTATTAGGTTTGGTCACCAACACCATGACCATGATATACTGTGTCTATTTTGTGTGTGTGTGTGATGTCTATATCTCGCTTTCTCATCTACACACCTCTGTTAAAATGTCAGGTTTCTGTGATGTAAAAAAAATATGCAGATAAATCATTTTAGAACTTTTTCCACCTTTTTAACCACTTAAGCCCCCAGACCATTTTCCAGCTAAAGGACCAAGCCCCTTTTTGCAATTCGGCACTGCGTCGCTTTAACTGAAAATTGTGCGGTCATGCGAAAACAAAAACACATAATTGACGTCCTTTTTTTCTCACAAATAGAGCTTTCTTTTGGTGGTATTTGATCACCCTTGCGGTTTTTATTTTTTGCGCTATAAACAAAAAAGCAACAATTTTGAAAAAAACACATTTATTTTTTACCTTTTGTTATAATAAATATCCACTATTTATACCATTACATGACCATATCCACTGTCACTACCGAATAGATCCAAATAGTGGCAGTGGGCCCCTCTTAAAGAAATAAGTTCTTATGTCACTCCTCAGAGTCTACAAGGCCAAAGCCGTCGCTAACATATAGTCAGAAAGAAAAGAGACTTTTCCCCTGCTGTTGTGTCCCGCTTTTAACTTGCGTACCAACACCAGGAAAAAAGAAAAGTAGCTACCTTAGGTTTCGGTGAACACATAGGACATTTGATTAATATCAAAAATATTTTTATTTCTTTCTATACATAAAACATTAAACCTTGATTGAATTGCATGAATCGATCCTAGATGTTTACACAACATTAACCAAAGATGACCCAAAGATCATCCTTATCTGCACAGTTCATACACCCTGACTTTCAACAATCAAAACCAGACAGACAGACATACTCATACATACAACAATAAAACAGATAGAGGCGCCTCCTATGGCCATACATGTGGGGATATACCGAGTATGATCAAATTGTACCAATAATACGCTTCTATTTGGAAGCATGAGATAAAAATCTCTTGGAAATCTGCACATGTATGGTCATCAAAGTAGCAGCAATTGGAAATGGGGATAATTATGACCAGACAACGGTCCTAATTTCTCATTAGTACCTCCATTTATCTACATAGCATTTCTCTTCGGTTGAAAATAGGAATATCTCAGGCTCGTTATTATAACAGTCTCATGAAGATCTCTCAGTTAGTTCAGTCAATTTATTATAACTCTGAGTCTCCTTCTACTTAATCAATCACTTATAGCAAAGTGTAGCAAACCTGAAGCCTTCACTTTCAGCCTTTTGCAAGCAGTGGCATAAATGACAGACAATACTGAAAATGTAACAATCAATGGCAGTGAATTGAATATATTCAAATCCAGTTGTATTTAAAGTGCACTATTTGTCACACATGTCAGGCTTTCCTATGATACTGTGACTGAAAGTTCCATATATTCAGAGGTTCCAATATTACGCTTCTATTAGGAAGCATGAGATAAAAATCTCTCGGAAATCTGCACATGTATGGTCATCAAGGTAGCAGTAATTGGAGATGGGAATAATTATGAGCAGTCACCAGTCCTGATCTCTCACTAGTACCTCCATTAAACCAACATTGCAATTCTCTTTAATAGAAATAGGAATATCACAGGCTTGTGATTCTAAAAGTCTCATGAAGATCTGTTAGTTCAGTCAATTATTATAGCCATGAGTCTCCTTCTACTTAATCACTTGCAGCCGAGTATAGCAAACCTGAAACCGACATGTGAATCCTTCACCTTCACTTTTAGACCCCTTTCACACTGGGGCGTTTTTCAGGCGTTTTTCAAGCGCTTTAGCATTAAAAAAAGCGCCTGTAAAGCGCTTGAAAGAAGCCTCATCTGCTGTCCCAATGTGAAATGTCAGCGCCCGAAAAACGCTCGTAAAGCGCCGCTGAAACTAGCAGTGCTTTACCAGCGTTTTTTGAGCGTTAATGGGGCGCTTTTAACCCCTGCTAGTGGCCAAATAAAGGGTTAAAAGCGCCCACAAAACGCTGCTGCCAATAGCGTTTTTCAGGTGTTTTTCGGGCGTTTTACAAGCGCTTCCCATTGATTTCAATGGGAAGGGGCGTTTTAGGAGCGTTGTATTCACCGCTCCAAAAGCGCTGCAAAGAAGCTGCTTGCAGGACTTTTTTTGACGCTCTGCCAGCGCAGCGCCTTGGTGTGAAAGCACTCGGGCTTTTACATTGGGATTGCAGTTGCAGCTTCTTTCAGGCGCTTTTTTTTAACGCTAAAGCGCATGAAAAACGCCTGAAAAACGCCCCAGTGTGAAAGGGGTCTTAGCCTTTTGCAAGCAGCGGCATAAATGACAGTCAATACTGAAAATGTAACAATCAGTGGCAGTGAATTAATTCTATTCAAACTCGGCCGTATTTAAAGTGCACTATTTGTCACACATGTCAGACTTTCCTATAATACTGTGACTGTTTTAAAGTTCCATATATCCAGCGCTTCCATAAAAAATGCCTTGCATCAAAAAATAATGGTTCTCAGACACACTGACTTACCATACCCTGGGGATTTTACTCTGATTTGCTGTGTCAATATATAAATGAGATTCTCAGGCAGTTCATCAGACAAGCTGAATACTTGGATGCAATCTTTCTCCACAAACGATTTTAGTCGATCAAAAGTCCAAAAAAATGTGTGTAGGATCTTTCACCACTTGTTTTATAACATCCAAGTCTCACCACCTCTGTTATACTGAATCCACTCCAGGGTCTTTTGCAATCAGCTGCACCGGAAGCCTTTCAAACAGGTGTCTGTTCAGATGCTCACTCATTCAGATATTCCATATTTCTGATTCAAACTGCTAATACTTTGATTCATGCCCAGAAGGGCGCCTACTATCCACACAAACGTCAGTGCGTTTCGCAACGTGGCATCACATAGCTTCAACTGGACGTATGGGAATTCAAATGGCATTTCCTTTTTGTAGTCTCCTTATACGCCATTGTTCCTCCCATAGTGTGTTTAATTAGCATGTACCTGGTAGAGGGCGGCCAAAGACTTCATTTAAATGAACCCTTTCCTATTGTTATCAAAGACCGGGAGAATTCCATTTACCTAGCCCATAGATCATTGAGTGGAGAGGGAATATTTAAACTGCTACTTTTATTCTAAATAGACAGATATTGACAGGACATATATATACATCCATTCACATTTTACCACTAAAAAATCGTTAGGGAGAAGGGAAAGCAAAGGGAAGAAAGATGGAGAAAAGGGAAAAAAAATAAAAAATTAAATAAAATAAAAAAATAAATAATATAAAAAAAAAAGGGGGGGGGGGAATTAAGTTAAAGGAAGAAAGAAACGAAACAAACCCATTTAAGGTGAGGGAAAAATAAGGAAGAAGGGAAAGGGGGGTGGGGAGGGGGGATATATTCTCCCTAACAAAGGAGGAACAGGCCAGCGCATTCCGCAGATAGCCGACAGCTTTAATTAATTGAGGAAGCATTGTAAATTTAATTCCGTATTCATTCCTTTAGGTGCAAGACTTTTTAAAGTAAAAATCCACCATTTCTCCTTTTGTAACAGAATGCGGTCAAAGTCACCTTCTTGCCGACAATTTCAAGGCATAGATTCCTTTGACCTTAAAGCCTTCTGTCTTTCCCTCATGATATTGTGCAAAATGTTTAGCGACTGGCCTTTCCTCCTTCTGTTCTTTATCTCTCTGCCTCTCCCTCTCCTTCCTAATATCCCTCAGATGTTCCCCTATACGGACTTTTAGAGCTCTTTGTTTTGCCAATATATATTTTAGGACAAGGACACGTTATCGTATAGATCACTTTTGTGGTTGAGCAATTTATTAAATCCTTTATTACGAATTCATGATTGCCTTCTGCATCATGAAAATTTGTGGCCCTTTCCACATAGGGACATATTTGGCATTTTGTGCAGATTTCCGAGAGATTTTTATCTCATGCTTCCTAATGGAAGCGTAATATTGGAACCGCTGAATATATGGAACTTTCAGTCACAGTATCATAGGAAAGCCTGACATGTGTGACAAATAGTGCACTTTAAATACAACTGGATTTGAATATATTCAATTCACTGCCATTGATTGTTACATTTTCAGTATTGTCTGTCATTTATGCCACTGCTTGCAAAAGGCTGAAAGTGAAGGCTTCAGGTTTGCTACACTTTGCTATAAGTGATTAAGTAGAAGGAGACTCAGAGTTTTAATTGACTGAACTAACTGAGAGATCTTCATGAGACTGTTACAATCACGAGCCTGAGATATTCCTATTTTCAACCGAAGAGAAATGCTATGTAGATAAATGGAGGTACTAATGAGAAATTAGGACCGTTGTCTGGTCATAATTATCCCCATTTCCAATTACTGCTACTTTGATGACCATACATGTGCAGATTTCCGAGAGATTTTTATCTCATGCTTCCAAATAGAAGCGTATTATTGGTACAATTTGATCATACTCGGTATATCCCCACATGTATGGCCATAGGAGGCGCCTCTATCTGTTTTATTGTTGTATGTATGAGTATGTCTGTCTGGTTTTGTTTGTTGAAAGTCAGGGTGTATGAACTGTGCAGATAAGGATGATCTTTGGGTCATCTTTGGTTAATGTGTAAACATCTAGGATCGATTGATGCAATTCAATCAAGGTTTAATGTTTTATGTATAGAAAGAAATAAAAATATTTTTGATATTAATCAAATGTCCTATGTATAATATCCCCCATAAATATCTAAAAAAAAAAAAAAGTTCTTTTTTTTTTTCCTTAGTTTAGGCTGATGCGTATTCTTCTTCTTCTTCTACATATTTTTGGTAAAAAAAAATCGCAATAAGCATTTATTGATTTGGTTTGCGCAAAAGTTAGTGTCTTCAAAATAGGGGATAGTTTTATGGCATTTTTTTTTTTTTTTTTTAAACTGTAGGGGGGTGTGGCTTGGCATTTGATGTCACTGATCGTCTTTCCCTATAACAGGGAACAGACGATCAGTGACAGCCTCAGTAGGAAGCACAAGGAGAGGTTTGTTTACACTTGCCTCTCCTCGTTCTTCAGCTCTGTGACCCGATCGTGGGAAATCGAGGTGCCACGGTCACTGATCTCTGGAGCGGGTCGAGAGTGTGCCGCCAGTGGCGCGCTTGCGACCCATGGCTGGGCACTTAAAGGGCAACGTACCTGTACGTGCTTGTGCCCAGCGTGCCATTCTGCCAACTTACATTGGCGTGTGGCGATCCTTAAGCGGTTAATGTGACCTATAAACTGTACAACTCAATTGAAAAACAAAACTGAAATCTTTTAGGGGCGGGGGAATATAAATATATATATATCTATATCTATATCTATATCTATCTCTATATATCTATATCTATCTCCATATATCTCTCTCTCTCTCTCTCTCTCTCTCTCTCTCTCTCTCTCTCTCTCTCTCTCTCTCTCTCGATCTCTCGATCTCTCGATCTCTCGATCTCTCTCTCTCTCTCTCTCTCTCTCGATCTCTCTCTCTCTCGATCTCTCTCGATCTCTCTCTCGATCTCTCTCTCGATCTCTCTCGATCTCTCTCTCGATCTCTCTCTCGATCTCTCTCGATCTCTCTCGATCTCTCTCGATCTCTCTCTCTCTCGATCTCTCTCGATCTCTCTCTCTCTCGATCTCTCTCTCTCTCGATCTCTCTCTCTCTCGATCTCTCTCTCTCTCTCGATCTCTCTCTCTCTCTCGATCTCTCTCTCTCTCTCGATCTCTCTCTCTCTCTCGATCTCTCTCTCTCTCTCGATCTCTCTCTCTCTCTCGATCTCTCTCGATCTCTCTCTCTCTCGATCTCTCTCTCTCTCTCGATCTCTCTCTCTCTCGATCTCTCTCTCTCTCGATCTCTCTCTCTCTCGATCTCTCTCTCTCTCTCGATCTCTCTCTCTCTCTCGATCTCTCTCTCTCTCGATCTCTCGATCTCTCTCGATCTCTCTCTCGAGATAGATATAGAGAGAGATATATATATCTCTATCTCTGTATATATATATATATATCTCTATATATAATTGCATAAGTGTGCATGCCATATTTTAACTGGGGATGTAGCTGTGTTTAGCATTAAGCAATCCCATTAAAACTCATGTTAAATCTGAGTCCGTACACACCTGCCATAATTTAAACTGCCTCTCATTAACCCCAAATAAAGTTCAGCTGTTCTCATAGGTCTTTCCTGACATTTTCTTAGTTGCATCCTACAGCAAAAGCCATGGTCTGTAGAGAGCTTCCAAAGCATCAGAGGAATCTCATTGTTGTATATCAGATATCCGCCAGAAGAAGGGTACAAAAGAATTTCCAAGGCATTAGATCAGGGGTATATGGAAACTTTTAAAGAGGTGGAGATCTAACTGAACAGTGGAGAAGTCTAAGATCACCGGGCACAGTGTCTCATCCTCACACCTGATTTATACCTCTAATTACAGTATTACCATGTCACAAACGCACAGCAATCATGGGTTTAAATCCAGTGATGAGAAGGCAACATCTCGCCTCCTCACCACCTATCGACACACACTCTGATTGCTTTTCAGAGGAGCAGCGCTTGAATGAGCCCTTTGTTGCATTCAGCAGCACCTTAGAGCTTGTTTACATGTGACGTTGGGAGTGGTAAAACGGCAGCATATAATTTAAGTCTATGGCTAAGTGCAGGAAAGCTGCAGATACACTACACCCACGGTGTGGGTAAACCGCAACACATCAGTGTGAAAGCTGCCCCATGTTATTATGCCCTGGTTTATTGCTTCACACTGACCTGAAGATCTTTTATTTCCTCCTGCTGGCCCTACTCTGGAGACAGCTACCTGGCATAAGAGGTGGAGTGCAGTTGGTAGCACACCGTGTGGGACAGGAGCTGGAACTACAGAGCAGCCATCGGCTTATGCAGCACCTGCTTCCTACTACAGCTCTAACTTTACAAGTAGTCCCTCTGCATTGCACTCTGTTTGATGCTTTGGAATGGCAGGTAAGCAAACCCAGATGGAGACCTACCAGTCACCTGTCCACGTTCTACTGGTAGATCGCCATCTACAGGTTCCTCAGCCCCGCATTAGGTATATCGTGGAACACAGTGAAGACAGTCAAGTGGAGACAATATGGCACAACAGTGACATTACTAAGAACTGGACATCCCTCCAAAATTGATTAAAAGACAAGAAGAAAACTGGCCAGGGAGGTTGCCAAGAGGCCTACAGCAACATTAAAGGAGCTGAAGGAAAATCTGGCAAGTACTGGCTGTGTGGTACATGTGACTGTAATCTTCCGTATTCTTCATATGTCTGGGCTATGGGGAAGAGTGGCAAGATGGAAGCCTTTTCTCACAAAGAAAAACAGGTGTATTTTTGCAGAATTTAGCTGGGCTTGGATAAAGTCTCCCATAAGCATGTGGGAAAATGTGTTATGGTCTGATAAAACCAAGGTTGAACTATTTGGCCATAATTCCAAAAGAGATATTTGGTGCAAAAAAACACTGCACATCACCAAAAGAACACCATACCCACAGTGAAGCATGGTGGTGGCAGCATCATGCTTTGGTGCTGTTTTTCTTCAACTGGAACAGGAGCCTTTTTCAAGGTAGAGGGAATTATGAACAGTTCCAAATACCAGTCAATATTGAGACAAATCCTTCAGGCTTCTGCTAGAAAGCTGAACATGAAGAGGAACTTCGTCTTTCAGCATGACAACAACCCAAAGCATACATCCAAATCAACAAAGAAATGGCTTCACCAGAAGATTCAAGTTTTGGAATGGCCAAAGCAGAGCCCATCCCTGAATCTGATTGAAAATCTGTGAGGTGTTCTGAAGAGGACTGTGCACAGGAGATGTCCTCGCAATCTGACAGATTTGGGTGTTTTTGCAAACAAGAGTAGGCAAATATTGCCAAGTCAAGATGTGCCATGCTGATATACTCAGACCCATACCCAAAAAGACTGCTGTATTAAAATCAAAAGGTGCTTCAACAAAGTATTCGTTTAAGGGTGTGCACACTTATGCAACCATATTATTTTTGTTTTTTTATTTTTACTTTCCTTCACCTAAAAGATTTGTTTGTTGTTCAACTGAGTTGTACAGTTTATAGGTCACATTAAAGGTGGGAAAATTTCTGAAATTATTTTTGTCTTTTTTTTTTTTACAATTTTTGGCAGTTTCTCCCATTTCTCCATCAGGTCGGATGGGAAGTGTGGGTGCACAGCCATTTTCAGATCTCTCCATTGGGTTCAAGTCTGGGCTCTGGCTGGGCCACTCGAGGACTTTCAGAGTTATCCCGTTGCCACTCCCTTTTGTTGTCTTGGCTGTGTGCTTGGGGTCGTTGTCTTGTTGGAAGATGAACGTACTCCCCAGTCTGAGGACCAGAGAGGTCTGGAGAAGGTTTTCATCAATGATGTCTCTGTACATTGCTGCATTTATCATTTCCTCAATCCTAAAGTCTCCCAGTTCCTGCTGCTGAAAAATACTGCTGGATGGTATTGGACAGGTGATGAGCAGTGCCTGGTTTCCTCTAGACATGAGGCTTGCCATTCAGGCCAAAGAGTTCAATCTTTGATTCATCAGACCAGAGAATTTTGTTTCTCATGGTCTGAGAGTCCTTCAGGTGCCTTTTGGCAAACTCCAGGTGGGCTGTTATGTGCCTTTTTACTGAGTAGTGGCTTTCCTCAGGCCTGATTGGTGGAGTGCTTTTGGATTGTTCTCCCCTCTCCACAGAGAAATGCTGGAGTTTGTCAGTGACCATTGGGCTCTTGGTCACCTCCCTGACTCCCCTGATCATTCAGTTTGGCCAGGTGGCCTGCTCTAGGAAGAGTCCTAGTGGTTCCAAACTTCTTCCATTCATGAATGATGCTCATTGGGACCTTCGATCCTGCAGAAATTTTCGATCTGTGCCTTGATATATTTTGTCTTGGAAGGCTACAGTCCTTGGACTTCAGAGCTTGGTTTGTGCTCTGACATTTACTGTTAACTGTGGGACCTTTTTTATATAGACAGATGTGTGCTAATTCAAATCGTGTCCAATCAACTGGATTTACCACAGGTGGACTCCAATCAAGTTGTAGAAATATCTCAAGGATGATCAGTGGTAACAGGATGCATCTGAACTCAATTTTGAGTGTCATGGCAAAGGCAGTCAATACTTATGTGCATTTTCACATTGTCATTATGGGGTATAGTTTGAAGGACTTTAAGGGAAAATAATGAATTGAATCAATTTTGGAATAAGGCTGTAACAACAAAATATTAGGTTTCTTAAATTTTTTGATTTAACTTTGCTATCACAAGAGATGAACATCCCTTGTGATAGCATGGGCTGTGACAGGTCCTCTTTGTGGAGCGATCTAGCATCTATTATACCCCTGAGCCCTCCTCTGACCTCCCAAAGCAGTCAAACAAACTGGTTCGATTGGATGCTTTTAAGAGCCAGTAATAGCCTCTGTAAACAAACCAACTGGCAGTGATTAAATCTGCGCCACTTTTGTTTTTTAAGGTCACAGAAGAGATCGGTACATGGATGTTCATCCCCCTCTCTCTTCATAGTGCATCCCATATGACAGGTCCCATGGGTCCCAGGCTCCTTGGTGAGTCAGGGAGAGCCCAGGAAAGGAATCCGTAAAAGTGTTTGGGTGGCTGTAGAAAGCCCTTTGACTGTTCTAAAGAACAATACCAGGATCATGACTTCAGACATGATCCTGGTAGAACTGCTTCCATCTCCTAAGGACATCACTGACATATGGCCAGATCACATTAACCGCTTCCTGTCCTTAGGAGATGGAAGCAGTTCTACCAGGATCATGTCTGAAGTCATGTGTGAGGGGATTTCTTATGCACAGCCCTCTCCAAGTCACCCCACATTTTTGGTTGTATTCAAGTCCAGGTTCTGGCTGGACCATTCCAAAACTTTGTTCTTTTTCTTTTGTTTTTAATTAAATAGGTCACATTAAAGCTGGAAATATTTCGGAAGTGATTTATCTTCTCTGGTTTTAAACTTTTTTATTTTTTTTGTTTTTATTTTTTTAAATGGGTATGTAGACTTTTTATATCCACTGTATATACATCCGGTGTAATATATGTTACACTAAAACGAATATTCAGTGCAAACAATTCTAATGAACACATGTCCAAAGCATACAATTCCAGTGAACAATTGGACATGTTTGCATTGGGCATGTGCTCAATAGTTGTTTGCATTGTATATTAGTTTAAGTGTATTGTACGCTGTGTAAATATAAATGGAGCTTGAGCGATATACACTGCTCAAAAAAATGAAAGGAACGCTTTGAAAACACATCAAATTTCAATGGGGAAAAAATATGCTGGATAGCTATACTGATATAGACTAGGTAATGTGTTAGGAATGAAAGGATGCCGCATTGTTTGATGGCAATGAAAATTATCAACCTATAGGGCAGTGATGACGAACCTTGGCACCCCTGATGTTTTGGAACTACATTTCCCATGATGCTCCTGCACTCTGCCGTGTAGTTGAGCATCATGGGAAATGTAGTTCTAAAACATCTGGAGGGCCAAGGTTCGCCATCACTGCTATAGGGGGCTGAATTCAAAGACAACCCGAAAATCAAAGTGAAAAAATGAAGAAGCAGGCTAATCATTTTGCCGAAATGTAATTGCAGCAACTCAAAATGGTACTCGATTTGTATGGCCCGAACATGACTAACATTGGGGCCTTTCCTTCCTGGACCAGGGCATTACTGAGCCCCTGAACAGACTAAGGTGCAACCCGGCAGTGTCGGATGGATAATGTTCCAGAGGTGTTCTTTTGGATTTAGGACAAGCGAGGTTGGGGGCCATTCAATGGTATCAATTCCTTCATCCTCATGAAATGACTGCATACTCTTGCCACAAGGCCAGGCATTAGCATAGGGTCTGATAATGGGTCCTGTATCCAACGATTTCATCCCGATACCCAATGGCAGTTAGGGTGCCATTGTCTAGCCTGTAGAGGTCTGCGTCCCTCCATGGATATGGCTCCCCAGTCCATCACTGATCCACCACCAAACTGGTCATGCTGAACGATGTTGCAGGCAGCATAACATTCTCTACGGCTTCTCCAGACCCTTCACATCTGTCACATGTGCTTAGTTAACTTGCTCTGATCTGTGAAAAGTACAGGGTGCCAGTGGCAGATCTGCTAATTCTGGTGTTCAATGGCAAATGCCAATTGAGCGCCACAGTGCCGGGCAGTGAGCACAGGGCCCTCAGACCACCCTCATTGGTTTGATTGTTTGGTCAGACATTCACACCAGTGGCCTGCTGGATGTAAATTTGTAGGGCTCTGGCAGTGCTCACCCTGTTCCTCCTTGCACAAAGGAGCAGATGCTGCTCCTGCTGAGGGGTTAAGGACCTTACACAGCTCTGTCCAGCTCTCCTAGGGTAACTGCCTGTCTCCTGGAATCTCCTGCATGGTTTTGAGACTGTGCTGGGAGACAAAGCAAATCTTCTGGCGATGGCACGTATTGATATGCCATCCTGTAGTAGTTGGACTGCCTAGGGTCTATAATTGTTATCATAGGTATATTTTAAATGATCACGACAGAATATCAACCAGAAATCCAGAAAACACATGACTCAAATTTTATAAATTAAGTTGCAGTTCAGTGAGTAAAACAAGTATTTAATCTTCTACCAACCAACAATTCTGGCTCCCACAGACTGGCCACAGTATGTGTTTTTTATGTAGTGCACAGATTAGTCCTGTCAAGTTAAGAAGGGGCCCCTAACGACAACGTGTGTGTGTGTGTGTGTGTGTGTGTGTGTGTGTGTGTGTGTGTAGTGTGTAGTGTGTGTGTGTGTGTGTGTGTGTAGTGTGTAGTGTGTGTGTGTGTGTAGTGTGTGTGTGTGTGTAGTGTGTGTGTGTGTGTAGTGTGTGTGTGTGTGTGTAGTGTGTGTGTGTGTGTGTGTGTAGTGTAGTATGCGTGTGTATGTATATGTGTGTGTATATGTATATATATATGTGTGTATGTGTGTATGTGTGTATGTGTGTATGTGTGTATGTATGTATGTGTGTGTGTGTGTATGTATGTGTGTGTGTATATATATATATATATACCGTATATACTCGAGTATAAGCCGAGATTTTCAGCCTCTTTTTTGAGGCTGAAAGTGCCCCCCTCGGCTTATACTCGAGTCACCGCCGTCTGTCTACCCGATCAGCGTGTCAAGCAGACAGACGGCGGCCATTCAACTATTCAAAAGCCGCACCTCCCTGTCTGTGATAGGCGGAACACTCAATTTCCCAGCAGTCAGTGGTCCGCCTATCACGGACATCCGCTCATCCTCATACTACGGACGAGGATGAGAGGATGTCCGTGATAGGCGGAACACAGACTGCTGGGAAATTGAGTGTTCCGCCTATCACAGACGGAGGCGCGGCTTTTGAACAGTGGAATGGCCGCCGTCTGTCAGACGAGAAGAGGTGCGGCGATCCTGGCATGGCCGCCGTATGTGCAGAAGCACGCAGGCTCGGGACGCAGGCTCGGGACGCAGGCTCGGGACGCAGGCTCGGGACGCAGGCTCGGGACGCAGGCTCGGGACACAGGCTCGGGACACAGGTAGGCTGGACACACAGGGATGGACGGACACACAGGGATGGACAGGCATGTCTCACCCTCGGCTTATACACGAGTCAATAATTTTTCCCATTTTTTTTGTGGTAAATTAGGGGCCTTGGCTTATATTCGGATCGACCTATACTCGAGTATATACGGTATATATATATATATATGTATATAATCCACACGCATACTACATACACACACCTACACACACACACCTACATACACACACCTGTCCACAGAATCTCCTCCTTTGTCCATTCAAACCTCACCATAGTGGGCAAGACCAAAGGCTTGTCAAAGGACATCGGGGACAAGATTATAGACCTGCACAAAGCCAGAATGGGGTACAAGCCCATCAGCAAGAAGCTTGGTGAGAAGGAGATAACCGTTGGAGTGATTATTCGCAAATGGGAGAAATTTACAGTAGCCAGCAATCTCCCTCGGTCTGGAGCTCCTTGCAAGATTTCACCTCATGGGGCAAGGGTGATCATGAGAAAAGTGAGGGATCCACCCAGAAATACACAGTATAAGCTTGTGAGTGATCTCAAGGCAGTAGGGACCACAGTCGCCAACAACCCATTGGTAACAAAATACGCTGCCATTGAATGAAATCCTGCAGCGCCCGCAAGGTCTCCCTCCTCAACAAGGCACATTTAAGGGCTTATCTGAAGCTTATCAATGAACATCTAAATGATTCATAGAAGGATTAGAAGAAAGTGCTGTGGTAAGATGAGACCAGAATTGAGCTCTATGGCATTAACTCAACTCGGCTGTGTTTTGGAGGAAGAAAAAATGCTGACTATGATGCCACCACCCCTACACCATCCCTACAGTCAAGCATGGAAAGGAAAACCTTATGCTTTGCGGCTGTTTCTCTGCTAAAGGTATAGACCGACTTTGCCGCATTGAGGGGCTGATGGATGGCACCATATATTGTAAAATCTTGGGTGAGAACTTTCTTCCCTCAGCCAGAACACCGAGGCTCGGTTTACACCTAAGACAGATCTGTCTCACAGCAGGGGTCTGGTACATGCTGGTTTACCGTTTTCAGGTATAATTTCTAATTTTGGGCTGAATTCGCACCTGAAACGGACCAAGACTCACAGCGGTTTTCTGCAAAACGCACCATACCTTCCGCGGAGATATGTGAACCGGCTCCATAGAGAGCTGGTCAAAATCTCCTGTTATTGCAAATTGGATGTGGAGATCTAGCATCCAATTCGCAATGGTGTGAACCCAGCCTTAAGATGGGTCGTGGATGGGTCTTCCAGCATGACCATGGCCCAAAACAATACGGCCAAGACAACAAGGAGTGGCTCAAGAAGAAGCATAATAAGGTCCTGGAGTGGCCTAGCCCATCTCCAGACCTTAATTCTATAGAAACTAAAACGACTTAAACAACTTCAGAAGTTAAGTTGTGTAATAAAATGGAATGACACAGGGGAAAAGTATTGAACGCGCGAAGAGAGTTTCAAAGAGGCATGGAAAGCCAAGACACCAGCTTAAATTTATCAGTAATTAGAAAGCAATCCTGCCCCTTGTCAGGGCAAATTAATATCGGCTGATTCATGCTCAACTGATGGCCTATAAAATGGTGTCTCATTACCAAGGTGTCACACACGAAACATCTCATGATGGGTGGTAAAGAGCTCTCTCAAGATCTTCGCAACCTTTGTTGCAAAACATACTGATGGCATTGGTTACAGAGATTTCTCAATTCCTAAATGTTCTAGCGAGTGCTGTTGGGGCCATAATCCAGAAGTGGGAAAACCTAATTTCACCATAAACCAGCCACGACCAGGTGCTCCTCGCAAGATTTCTGACAGGAGAAAAATAGATGATTTGTCCAAGAGCCAAGGACCACTTGTGAAGAGCTTCAGAAAAATCTAGAATTAGCAGATACAATTGTTTCAAAGAAAGCAATAAGTAATGCACTCATCCACTATGGCCTGTATGCCCGCTCACCACATAAGACTCCATTGCTGAAGAAAAAGCTAGTTGTAGTTAGTTTCAAGTTTGCTGCACAGCATTCAGACAAGCCTGTGCAGTACTAGGAGAATACAGTCTGGTCAGATGAGACAAAAAGTGAACTCTTTGGCTGCTATAATACACACCATGTTTAGAGGTCAAATTGCACTACACATCACCCCAAACACCCCCCATATCAACAGTGAAGTTTGAAGGTGGGAACATCATGGCGTGGAGCTGATTTTCAGCATACGGTACTAGTAAACCTAATTTAGTTGAAAGATGAATGAAAAAACGTATCAAGACATTTTATTATAAAAAAATCTGCCCTCTACCAGGATGATGAAGATGAAACGAGGGTGGACGTTGCAGCAAGTCTATAATTGCAAACACAAAGCAAAGGAAACTCAATTGGTTTCAAAGAAAACAAGCTGCTAGAATGTCACAGCCAATCACCTGACTTGAATCCAATAGAAAATCTATGGAAAGAACTAAAGATCAGAGTTCATGGAAGAGGCCCACGGAACTTTCAAGATCTGAAGACTGTGTGGGGGGAAAATGGGCCAGAATCACCTGAGCAATGCATGCGACATGAAGCTGACATTACCAACAAATGATTTTGTGCAAAATACTACATTTCAGTTAGCATGTTCAATACTTTTTTTATGTTACTCCTGTGTTATTCCATTTTATTACACGCAAGTTCATTTTTGAGCTCATTTGTTTTGGTTTCTTTGTATTTATGGACTGCGTGTTTTTTTTTTTTTTTACTGACGTGAAAATTTTCATGTCAATGGCACCTTTTTTAGAAATACCTTTTTAATGTGACCTATAAACTGTACAACTCAGTTGAAAAACAAACTGAAATCTTTTAGGTGGGGGTAAAAATAAAAAACTAAAATGATGTGGTTGCATAAGTGTTTACACCCTCATAACTGGGGATGTAGCGGTGTTCAGAATTAAGCAATCACATTCCAAATCATGTTAAATAGGAGTCTGTGCACACCTGCCATCATTTAAAGTGCCTCTGATTGACCCCAAATACAGTTCAGCTTTTCTAGTAGGTCTTTCTTGACATTTTCTTAGTTGCATCCTACAGCAAATGCCATGGTCCACAGAGAGCTTGCAAAGCATTAGATGGCTCTCATTGTTAAAAGGTATCAGTCAGGAGAAGGGTACAAAAGAATTTCCAAGGCATTAGATCTACCATGGAACACAGTGAAGACAGTCCTCATCAAGTGGAGAAAATATGGCACAACAGTGACATTACCAAGAACTGGACATCCCCTCCAAAATGGACAAAATTACGAGAAGAAAACTGGTCAGGGAGGCTTCCAAGAGGCCTACAGCAACATTAAAGGAGCTGCAGGAATATCTGGAAAGTACTGACTACATGTGACCACAATCTCTCATATTCTTCATATGTCTGGGCTATGGGTTACGGTGGCAAGACAGAAGCCTTTTCTTACAAAGAAAGACCTCCAACCCCGGCTAAATTTTGCAAAAACGCATCTGAAGTCTCCCAAAAGTATGTGGGGAAAATGTGTTCTGGTCTGATGAAACCAAGGCTGATCTTTTTGGCCATAATTCCAAAAGATATGTTTGCAAAAACACTGCACATCACCAAAAGAACACCATACCTACAGTGAAGCGTGGTGGTGGCAGCATCATGCTTTGGGGCTGTTTTTCTTCAGCTGGAACAGAGGCCTTAATCAAGTTAGAGGGAATTATGAACAGTCCCAAATACCAGTCAATGTTTGCACAAAACCTTGCAAGAAAGCTGAACATGAAGAGGGACTTCATCTTTCAGGATGACAATGACCCAAAGCATGCATCCAAATCAACAAAGGAATGGCTTCACCAGAAGATCGAAGTTTTGGAATGTCCCAGCCAGAGCCCAGTCCCAAATCCGATTGAAAATCTGCAGGGTGATCTGAAGAGGGCTGTGCACAGGAGACGCCCTTGCAATCTGACAGATTTTGAGTGTTTTTGCAAAGAAGAGTGGGCAATATTGCCAAGTCAAGATGTGCCATGCTGATACTCATACCCAAAAAAACTGCTGTTCCTTAAGGATTTCGCGTCTTCCAGGATTTGTCTAATTTGAAAATAAATTTTTCCAAATCAAAAGCCCTTAACATCTCCCTCCCACCCTCATTAGTAACTCCATGTAAACAAAACTTTCCCTTTAGCTGGGAACCCGAGGCCATCAAATACCTGGGTATCCAAATCCCCGCCAACTTGAAAAATCTATACGCAAATAATTTCCAACATATCCTTCATACCATCCAAACCGATTTACACAAATGGCAAGTGGGACCCTTTTCGTGGTTTGGCAGAATGCCCATTTTGAAAATGAATGTGCTGCCAAGGATCCTTTAATTGCTTCAAGCGATCCCCATAAACATCCCACCGTCCTTTTTCTGTACATACAAGCATCTATGCAGACACTTTATTTGGATGTCTAACGCACCCAGACTTGGTTGGGAAAGACTGACGCTTCCTAAAAATCTTGGAGGTCTTGGGGTGCCAGACGTTTACAAATACCACCTAGCTTGTCACCTGAACAGAATAGTTGACTGGCACTCCCATGAACTTCATAAGGATTGGATCCGACTTGAACAGGCATTCACCCAGGTCCCTCTTGCACACTTGCCGTGGATACCTAAGTCGTTCATCCCACGGGATACACTAGTACATTTGTTCATACATGCTACACTGCATCGATTCAGGGAGGCCTGCAAATATCTAAAGTTGATCCCTACCCCAGGTCCGTTAAACCCCACTGGGCCGAAACCCAGAACTCCCACCGAGTCTATCCCTGCGTACACCACAGACAGTGCCACAAGGACCTAAGCCAAATGCGCACAGCTTTTTCCACGACGGGAACCTTCTATCACACCCAAACATGTCCTCAGCGGTTCCGGACTACCACATCCCCTTCAAGTACTTACAAATACGGCACTTCCTTCAAGACTCCAAACATAACACATGCTGGCACAGAGACTTCACACCTTTTGAAACCATCTGTAACAGTAACGAACCCCAAAGACACATTATATTGGCGGTTTACTCACTCCTTTTCTCATCACATGACATCAAACAAGATAGAATAGTCAAACGATGGGAATCTGACCTCAATCTAGACCTTACCACTGATGAATGGGAAAATATTTATCACAATATTCACAAAGGCTCCGTAAACGCCACCACACAAGAAAGCCGATACAAAATATTCTCGAGCTGGTATAGGACCCCTGATAAAATTCACAAATTCTACCCCAGCATTCCCCCTACCTGCTGGAGATGCAACAGTGCCACTGGGATTCTACTACACATTTGGTGGGAATGCCCACTCATACAAACATTTTGCAAAGAAATCCATAGCCTAATTGCTCAAATCACAACATATACCCCGGACTTTACTCCTGCCCAATTCCTATTACACCACACCCCCACTACTAAACGAGCTTACACCCAATCCCTAACCATACACCTCATTAATGCGGCCAATCAATGTATCCCTGTGCACTGGAGAAGTACAGCACCTCCCATGTTGACTGAATGGATGAAACGGGTAGACACTATAGCTGAAATAAAAGAACTTCTACACCAGGCCAGTGACACTCTGACCGCATACGGGAAAACATGGGCGAGCTGGAAACATTTCAGAAACTCCACATTGTCTAGAAATTCTAGTAGCACTTGGCTGGTGAGAACACAACAATCCACCAATACTAACAGCTCTGGTGGGCTGAACATCCTTTGGCGCTACTCTCGGATTCAGTAACACACAATGATCTTCTCCCTATAGCGGTTTTCGCCGGGACATATCAACAGTTTTATTACTTATATAAACCAATGGCTGATATCACTGCAGCCACAGACCTAGAGATGGTGCCCCCCTGTTTTTAATGTTGTGCCAACCAATATCCAACCTAGGGTGCTTCTCTATACCCATCCTCTGGTCACAGTCTAATCCCTCTAGGGGTGACCGGAGATGGAAATATATCCATCGGCTCATTCCTATAGCAAAATACTTTCAGCTCAAACGCTCATATTCCTATTTAGTGACACTATTAGACGTGGAAGAAATTGGCTCTATCTTCATCTAGTTTATCCTCACAGGTTTTGACCTTCAGCGGACATCTTGTCTAAACTCTCAATCCCCGGTATCCTGTATTTATGTGCTCCCATATGTATTTTCTTCCATTTGGTTTTACTGATTACCATTGCAACAGATGTATGTTATCACATGTAACTTTTGTCCTTCTGTAAACATGCAAAACCCTAATAAAATTTGTTGGGGGAAAGAAAAAAAGACTGCTGTAATAATAAAATCAAGAGGCTTCAACAAAGTATTTAAGGGTGTTCACACTTTTATGGAACCATATTTTAGTCTCTTTATTTTTACTTCCCTCCACCTAAAAGATTTGTGTTGTTAAACTGAGTTGTACAGGGTGTTTTTTTTTTTTTTTTTTTTTTTTTTTTAAGGTCACATTACTCAAGTTCCTGACCAGCTCACGCAGATATACAGTGGCACAATGACTCTCCTGGGCGAAGACCCATATGGGTACGCCCTTCCCTTTTTCGGCCACCAGAGGGCACACAGCACTGTGGGGGACCCGATGCGTGTTGCCGGCTTGCGTGATTGCTGCCAGTTACGTGCAATCACGTGCATGAGTGCCAGCATGGGGATGTGTGTGTGTGTGTGTGTGTGTGTGTGTGTGTGTGTGTATAAACACAAACACAAATCCCTGTGCTGTCAGAGGAGAGGAGACCTGTCGTTTGTTCCTACTAAGTAGGAACAGCGATATGTCTCCTCTCCTACTCAGTCCTATCCCCATACAGTTCAAACACATTTAACCCCTTGATTGCCCTCTAGTGTTAACCCCAATAAGGGGGTAAAATCTTCCGGGGCTGAAGTGTTTAAAGGTGGAAACAATTTTTAGATTTTTGTCTTTTTTTTTTTTTTTTAACATCACGGAACCTGACATTTTAGAGGGAGTGTGTAGACTTTTCATATCCACCGTGTATGTATGTGTATGAATATATATTGCACTAAAACCAATAATTGGTGCAAACAATTCTAGTGAGCACCTGTCCAATGCATAGAATTCCAGTGAACAATCAGTCATGTTTACATTGGACATGTGTTCACCAGAATTGTTTGCACTGAATATTTGAGTGCATTGTACACTGTGTGTGTAATAAATATATAATATGTATATGTGTGTATATAATATAATCTTTTTCACTCGCGCACATACACAATTTTTGTAAGTATTTTATTCTATCTCTTTATGCATAGAATTCATAAAGAGAAAACCA
The DNA here is from genome assembly GCF_037356315.1 of Lithobates pipiens. Taxonomy (NCBI): domain Eukaryota; kingdom Metazoa; phylum Chordata; class Amphibia; order Anura; family Ranidae; genus Lithobates; species Lithobates pipiens. Next base: position 564,071,714 of record NW_027507748.1, read on the forward strand.
CCTTCTCCTTCACAACCAATTTAGGTAAATCAAGTGTATTCAGGTGAGTCTGGTACTGGCTTTTATATGCTGAAATGGAGAGGCCACATCCTGAATACCAGAACTTCTGGCAGAAAAATGCTGCTTAAAATAATGCTATTGCACATGCGTTTAGGCACATCTAGCATTTGAATGTTAATGCATTTTATTAGCCAGAATATTTTATTCTGCCCATTGGAATTCAATAATACTAAAATGCTAGTTACATCTAGTGTTTTTCTCCCCACTCACAACTTCAGGTGCAGGCTCTGCAATGGTGTAGAAAATTGAAGCAAATAACAGCACTCCGAATAACTCTGATAAGCAGACATTACCATCACTACAACAGTGGTGTTCAACTTGAAAATTTAGAGCATATGGCCCCCAACACTACCTGAGCACAACAGCAGCTCATTTTCATACATGGAGGTGCAATGCAGCAAGTTAGGCAGCCCATACTAAATGAAAGGGTTATAATGCACCTCGTTGCCCAAACATTTTAGTCCTGCTGCATTTTTTGCAGTGTATCCCAATGCACACTTTTTGATAGTACAGTAAACTCCAGATTGGTGTCCGTGTCGATGGCCACAATTATAACACCCTATCATTGGTGTAAGTGGACCCAGTAATGACTCCCAACCGTCATGTCTGTGGATGCAATAATAGTCCCCAGCATTGACGTCAGTACTGTAACCACCTCTCCCCCACCCCGTCACTTCATTTTTTTTTTTTCTCCCTCACAAATTGTCAGATTGCTACTGCTATATTTTTGTATTTTTCATAAGTTGTCATACTTTGTTGCACACTCTGTTTTCTAGGCTCAGGAAGAGTTGGAAACAGAAGGTTTGAAGGGGGAGTTTGACAGAAGGCAAGCCACTAAATCACTTGCCACTACATTAAACAAATTAATAGATAAATTGGACAATGCTGCAGAGGATAAGGGAGAAGAGACAGAGCCTGGGGAAAGCAATGAAGTCATGACACAAGGAAATAAGGAGCCTGCTGCCAAAGCACCAACTGGTAAGTGTATAAAACAATTTTTAGTGCTCATTCTCTTTGCCTATAGAGCAGGGGTAGGCAATCCCTGGCATTGTTGCCAAAAGCAGCATGCAAAGCCTCTTTTGCTGGCATGCAACTCCCTCCCCAGGAGTAGAGCAATACAGGGAAGTGTCAGTGTGACACTAATGCATTCCAATCTCACAATTCCCCATGCCGCACCTGCACTGGGGGGAAGGCACTGTTCTCCCACACTACATGTAAAAGATGGGGAAACATTGGTTATTTAACTTTGTTCTAGCTGTGATCATCAGCTCTTGTGATGGGAAAGAGTCCAATCACAGTCTTGCTAACTGTTAGGAATCTTCTCTTGTGATCAGTCAAAACTCCAGATGTATTGAGAAGCAGACAATTTATTTCTGATGTGGCCAACAAAAGGGAGACAAGCTTACAAGGCAGAAGTTGCAGTAAGAGTCCCACCAAAGAATGTGTCGCCCCCCCCCCCCCCCCATACCTACTATGATACCACCTCTACGCTTCTATTGGCTGAGGAAACATAGATAGCATGCCTGGTACACAATGGTACTTTATTTTGGCTAATCAGTGTTTCCTTTACAATCTTATGCTACCATATAGAGTTAAACCTAGTCATTCTACAACTTACTATGGAGTTAGTTAAGACAAAACAATACAACAAGTTAATACAACAATGTGCTCAGAAGTAAGTTTTAAAAATCAGTCTCAGGGTTATTGTTTTTCTAATAGTCACACAATAAACATTTAAAACTTTTCTAACACTAACCTCACCCACCATCTGGAGGAAGATGACTCCCTTGGTTACCACTACCAATCTCAGAAAGAAGGGATTTCACTGTGAGTGAGAACTTTGACAAAAAAAAAAAATTATATATATATATATATATATATATATATATATATATATATATATATATATATATATATATATATATATATATATATATATATATATATATATTTTATTGTGTCCCTTGCTACTGACCCCTCAGCTCTGCATCATCTACTACCAACCTCCTGAACTCTGCGGCACTTACACCTGACCCCTGTACTCTGTGTTCCTTTAAGCTACAGCCAGTATTCAGAGCAATGAAAATCGTCACTGCTCTTTTTCTCAGCTGCAGGCGCTTGATCTTGCATACAGGCCCACTGCATTCAGAAAATACCCCTGATCTGAGCTTATTGCGCATCCATTCCAGATGCTTGTATGTGACATTACATCCCATACAAGCATGTGGGTTGGATGGGACAGGTGGTTCAGTAGGGATGAGTTAGCCAGGGCAGGTAGATGTGTCATCTCTGCTTCCTTGCACCACTCTGCATATTGTGCATATCATAGATAAGAGTGTACAGTAGTGGGGCAGATGAGCAGGGGTTTAGCTGGGGAACAGAAGCGCAGGAGGGTACGATGGTGGGGATGATATGCAGGGGGTACGGTGGTGGAAGAAATTAGACGGGGGTTCAGCAGTGGAACAGAAGAGCAGGAGGAGTACAGAGGTGGCGGCAGAAGAGCAGGAGGGGTACAGAGGTGGGGGAAGAAGAGCGGGGGGGTTACAGAGGTGGGGGCAGAAGAGCGGGGGGGTTACAGTGGTGGGAAGAGGTGAAAGACGGTGCATTGGTGGACGGATGAGAAGGGGGTTACAGTGGTGGGGCAGAAGAGCAGGGGCAACAGTGGTGGGGAAGATAAGCAGATGGGTTCAGTGTTGGAACAGGTGAGCAGGTGGTTCAGCGGTGAAACAGAAGAGCATGGGGGTACAGTGGTGGAGCAGATGTGCAGGGAGCTACAGTACTGGGGCAGATGAGAAAGTTGGTACAGTGGGGCAGAAGAGCAAGGGGGGTTTACAGTGGTGGGGCAGAAGAGCAGGGGGGTTTACAGTGGTGGGGCAGATGAGCAGGGTAGTACAGTGGGGGGACAGATTTGCAGGGGTACAGTGATCTGAGGTGTGAAGGTGCTGATCTAAGGCATAAGAGTGCAAGATGTTAGTCACTATTACTCAAGTAGTTTACAGCATTTACTTTATAAAAAAAAAAAAAAATTTTTGATTGAGAATGTGACGTTTAAAATTTTTTTGTTATAAAATCGGCACGCTCAAGTTCTTTGAAAAAATTTTTTGCCACACTGCTCAAAAGGTTGCCTACCCCTGCTATAGAGACAATTTATTCCCGAGCACTGATGCAGACAACAGTAAAATCTGTACATTAGTACTTGCCCTTAAAACGGCAAAAGCAGTTGCTGTGTGTGCTTTTGCTGTTTTAGGGGCACGTAGTAATGTAGACTGTGTGTGTGTGTGGTGTTGGGTATTTTGTTTTTTGCTAGAAAATTAGTTGGAACCCCAAATATATATATATATATATATATATATATATATATATATATATATATATATATATATATATATATATATATATATAGAATATACCCTAGAGAATAAAATGGTGGTCGTGGCAATACTTTGTCACACCGTATTTGGGCAGCGGTCTTACAAGTGCACTTTTTTGGGGAAAAAATACTTTTTTTTTTTAAATTTATAAAATAAGACAACAGTAAAGTTAGACCAATTTTTTTTTATATTGTTAAAGATAATGTTACGCCGAATAAATTGATACCCAACATATCACGCTTCAAAATTGCGCCCACTCGTGGATGCCTCACGTGTGTGGTTTGAACACCGTTTTCATATGTGGGCGTTGCTTGCATATGTACTCGCTTCTGCACGTGAGCTCGGCGGGATGGGGCGCGTTTAAAAAAAAAAAAAAAAAAAAAAAAGGTTTCTTTTTTCTTTTTACATTGTTCTTAAAAAAAAAAAAAAAAAAATTGTCCCTTTTATTCCTCTTGCACGGAATATAAACATCTCTAGTCATAGAAAAAAGCATGACAGGACCTCTTTAAATATGAGATCTGAGGTCAAAAAGATCTCAGATCTCATATTTACACTAGAATACAATAAAAAAGTCTCTTTAGGAGCTATGGGCGGAAGTAATGTTTTGATTTTACTTCCGCCCTGCAATGGTATGGAGACGGGTGGGGGCCATCTTCCCCTCACTCATCTCCATAACACGCACAGAAGAGGCCACTCTCCCACCGCCGATTAAAAGTGATCTCGCGACGAATCTGCCGCAGAGACCATTTTTATCTGAAAGCGGACCGCCCGAAGAACAGGATACCAGGTTTATGGCTGCTGGCTGCTGCCATAACAATGATATCCCTCTACCTACTAATAACGACGGCGGACGGTCCGTAAGTGGTTAAAATGTTATGAAACCCAGGGCCCTGCATTCACTATATCTGGTCTACCACAGTACACAGAACATGGAAATGCAAATATTTTAGTAAACATAAACTGCTAAATACCCTTTCTCATTAGCAGTATATAGCAGTCTTGTGACGTCTGAGTTTCTGGTTAAAGCTTGTAGGAGTTTTCATTCTGCACTGACTGTCCTTTCAGGATGCAGGACCCCTGACCCTCTGTCTGAACAGTGCTGATTGGCCCTGTGTTGATCACATGCACCCTCCCAAGAGAAAAAAACTCTAGCAATACACACCAAACTGAGCATGTGCAGAGTGCCCCCAAGGAGAGGATCAGAGGAGACAGGTTTTAAACAGCCTTTTTACACAATGCAGAGGATTATCCCCTTGGGTTGCAGAGTGAATATCACAAACATGCTTTACTGTATATACAGACTGATTTTATTTTTGTGGGTTTAGTAGCACTTTAAAGTCAGATTTCTTGGTATAATATTTGTTTGAGGCCAGGGACTCTAACCATTGGATCCACACAACAGCCACCAACGTTTTGGGTCACATTTGGAAGAGTTTATCTTCAGCATCCTTATTTTTTTTGCAACCGCTGTACTTTTAAGGGCCAGAGTGAAAAGTAATTTCTTTGGAATGTTGTGTTCTTCAGATGAACAGAAAAAGGGTAGATTATAAAGTATGGAGGCACTGATGCCTGTGGTGTTTTCTTGTAGGTTAAAGGACATTTATATATTTTTCCATAGGTTTTTTTCTGGTTTTTATAGATGAGATTCTTTCTTTCTTTGTTTCTTTCTTTTCTTTTTTTTTTTTTTTTTTTAAAGTGTAAGTTACCGATTTCTAAAGATGCTTTATTTTAATCCCTTTGTGTAGCATCCTGAAAGTGTTGTCAGTATTTTGATGAATATGCACACCGTTGGTCATGTTGGCTAAGAGGTGTCAAAGAGTATTGTTTTTTACCCCAAAGCAGTTATCAACTTTGATCTTTTTTTTATTTTTTTATTTCTTAAGCACCGTATAAATGGAAGGAAGAGAAGTGATTGAGGGACAAGTTCTAGAAATCAGGCCAACAATTTTCTACCATTGTCTACTTTTGGAGTATTGTAAATACGATTGGCTATAACTGTTTTCAGGTCTTCTTTCAGTAAATACAAAGCTGTTTTGTGGATATTTATGCCCCTTGGTGTACCAGAGGAAGCCTCTATGCTGCTCTGCTGAGACAGAACCCATATTGATTAATACAGATCTGGATGTGGCCTTGACTCACCCGAACGGCCATTACCAGAGTGTGGCTATCCTGTTTAATTATTCGTAAACCGATGGGTTAATTTTTCCTGTCACCTCTTTATATCAGATGACCGTTCGGATGGCCGTGTAAAAGTCAGGGTCACTAAGATACGGAGGGGCAGCTCTGAGCATACCGAGAGGAGGTTGAAGGAAATGAGCAGCGAAAACCCACAGATGAAACTCATTGAAAATGTTGTAAAAGACCTGCTTGAAAAGGAAGGCTTGAAGGCACAAGGTAGGCTTGTGTTGCTCTTGTCAGTCTGCCTCCCTTTGGTTGCGTGGGCACAAGGTAGAATCGGTCAGGCGGAGTGTAATATAGGGCTATTTTGGGGTGCTTTTCTATTAACACTTGCTGTTTTTGATTCTTTCTGTAATACATGAATTCTGGTCTGTTTCTCTAATTGTCTGGCTTTTCTACTTCTTGGGTGGCTTTTCTACTTGGCTAGCTTTTCTGTAGGGATATTCTTTTTCCCTAAATTTCAGTCTGAGACACGTTTTTATATAAACCTATGCATGCCCTACCTTTCTTGAATCTTTTGCCATCTTCCTTCATGTTTTGACTTCTTATAAGCAGCATTGTAAAGTTGAAACGGATAATTAAAGTTTTTTTATTTTTTATTTTAATGCTGTGTGACTGTGTATGTCTTTTACCAATTTTTAGGTTAAATCGGTCCTAGCTCAAATCTTTTTGTAAATAATCACAGCCAAATTATACTGCATGTGACCTGCCATGTTCACCAAAGGGTAAAAAACGTTCTTATTTGTAAAGTACAGACACCTTGTGATGCCACATTACCTGGTTTGTCATCAAAGCAGTTACTTTTTTTTATTTTTATTTTTTTATTGCATCACCATGACAGTTGGGTAAAAAATATAAACCATGAGATGGGAACAATTAAACAATCATGTGTTCTTGGTGTCAGAGTGGGCAATACCAGCAACTGCACGTGTGCTGAACAAGTAAGAAAATCTCCAACAATAAACTATCGTGCCCCATATCCACTATAAAAGGAGGTGAGCCTAATGTGTAGATGCAGAGTAACGAGGCTCGTCACATTAGCATCTAAACAGCAGCAGTTGTGCCCCTACAGTGGGAAAAATGATTCTTTGATTCCCTGCAAATTTTGTAAGTTTGCCCACTTACAAAGAAATGAAGGGCCTATAATTTTTCTCATGGGTTTATTTTTGATCAAGACTGAAAATCATCCAAAAATCCAGAAAAAACACGATACAAATATTATAAATTGAGTTGCAGTTCAGTGAGTAAAATATGTACTGTATTTATCAGCATATAACATGCACTTTTGCACCCTGAAAATCGTGTCGTTCAGTTCTGGCTGCCTCGAGGGGTCAGGGAGGGGGGGGGCGCGGCACGAGCGCTGACAGATTACACACAGTGAGAATCTCCTGTTTACTTGGCGGCCTCTGTAATAGGAAGTCCCGTCTCCTTGGCTGGCATTGGACGACTGTTCTGTCTATCATAGGAGGCGGGACTTTGTATTAAAGAGGCCGCCAAGGTAAACAGGAGCTTCTCCTGTATGTAATCTGTCAGCGCTCGTCACACTCCCCTCCTTGTCCCCTCCACGGCTGCAAGTGGGCATAGATCAGGCTGCATTCATGGCAATGGGGGAGGAGGCTGCATTCATGGCACTTGAGACTGCAGATGAGCAATGACCCTTATTTTGCTTCAAAGTTCTTTCTTTAAAATTTAAGTTTTTCCTGAAACTTCCCTCTTAAATGGAAGGTACATGTTATACGCCAATAAATATTTGATCCCCAAGCAAAAAAGGACTTGGTAGTTGATGGAGAAACCCTTGTTGGTAAGCACACAGAGGTAAGTAGTACTTGTAGTTGGTTACCAGGTTTGCACACTTCTCAGGAGGGATTTTGGTGCACTCCTTTTTACAGATCTTCTCTAAATTCTTAGTTTCTTGGCTGTCGCTTGGCAACTCAGTTTTCAGCTCCCTCCATACATTTTCTATAGGATTAAGGTCTGGAGGCTGGCTTGTCCACTCCATAAACTTAATGTGCTTCTTCTTGAGCCACTCCTTTGTTGCCTTGGAGGTATGTTTTGGGTCCTTGTTATGCTGAAAGACCCATCCATGACCCATCTTCTGGCCTGTAACCCCGTGTTCTGGCTGAGGGAAAAGGGTTCTCATCTGAGATTTTACAATATATGACCCCGTCCATTAGCCCCTTGAATGCAGCAAAGTCGGCTTGTACCTTTTATCAGAGAAACAGTTGATGCCAAAAAGCTAAATTTTCATCTCATCTGACCACAGCACTTTATCACAATCTTTTTCTGAATCATTTAGATGTTGTTCTTCTTGAGGAGGTGGGCCTTGCAGGCACTGCAGGATTTCAATCCATGGCAACATATTGTATTACCAATAGATTGGTGACTGTGATCGCAACTGACTTGAGATCATTTATAAGCTTCTTCTGTGTAGTTCTGGGCGGATCCCTCACTCTTCATGGAGCTCCAGACTGAGGGCGATTGATGGTTATTTAGTTTTTTTTTCCATTCGTGAATAATCACTCCAATAGTTGTCTCCTCACCAAGCTTCTTGCTGATGGTCTTGTAGCCCATATCAGCCTGTAGGTCTATAATCTTGTTGCTGACATCTTTTGACAGCTCTTTGGTCTTGCCCTTGATCCTGAGATTTTAATGTAAAATTCTGTTGACAGGTGTCTTTTATACATATGATGAGTTGTCGTTGGGAGCACCTTCTTAAATTGACTGGATTATTCTTTGTACCTCCATGAGCACATATTGTAACCAGTCTGTGGAAGCCTGAATTATTGTTGGTTGGTAGGGGATCAAATACCTACTGAACTGCAATTCCATGTATAACATTTGTATTCTGTCTCTATCATTTAAAATACACCTATGATAACAATTAGACCCTTCATTTCTTTGTAAGTGGGCAAACTTACAAAATCTGCAAGGGATCAAATTATTTTCCCCTCTGTATATGCAGTGTGAGTGGCTGTGCTCAATAGGCTGGAAACTGATCAGGCCAAAAGGTGCCTAGTAGCAGCAATACAACTTGGGGCAGGGGTGGCCAACCAGGGGGCCACATGTGGCCCGCAGAGCCCTCTGATGTGGCCCGCGACCTCCTGCTCTGGAATGGTGGGTTAGCAAGACCAGGTTGCTGGTTGCTGACCCATCATACCACAGCATCAGTGTTGTGAATGAAGCTGGTGGTAGAGGAGGAAAGTGGCTGCAGAGCAGAGCCCCGTAAGCTGATGCTTCCTGTACAGCACCGGCTTTTGCCACAGGCAGAGTTTATGGCAAAGTTCAGTTAACCCCCAGGATAGACACAGGTGCACTACGCTGCACCCGCGGTGTTGGTAAACCACAGCACATCAGTGTGAAAGCAGTTTAGGCCCTTTTCACACGATCAGCCCTACCCAATCGGACCCTCGATTCACCTCTACAGAGTGGCAGATGTAAACAGATTTTGTCCATTTACTCCCGCCTGCCTCCAATCCGATCCTAAAAATCTGATCAAAAAAATAGAAGGGAATTTGTCCCCTTCCATCTGGGTGGATCGGACCAGAGGGCCTATAGGGTAGCCGTGACCTGTCATCCACCCGCTCCTCTCATTGTGGCCCGCGACTGGTTACCAAGTTGCTTGAGTGGCCCTCGCTCTTAAAAAGCTTGGGCACCCCTGACTTAGGGCATACCTGAGACAATCACTCCGACAGTACCATGTTTTCAATAACAAAATTATGTGCTAGGGAGGGATAGATGGGAGAAAAGGAAAAAGGTTTAGGGGAGAGGGAGAATCTTGATGCATTAAAGCTGTTATTCTTCCTGTTTTTGAAAAGAAAAAAAAAACAGTTACAAATACTGTAGCTGCTGACTTTAAATAAGTCCAGGGGTCCAGTGCTATGCTCACTGGAACTGGTTCTTTTACTGGTCTTTCGGACAATGGGCAACCAGCTGCGGTTCTTTGTGGCTTCACAGATGGCTGCGCTACACTTTGGGAATGGTCCTGCAGCCTTCTGGGATCGCCATGGCAATCCAACCGGAAGTGGGTACATGTCGAACCAGTTACTTGCTCCCTCAACAACAGAAGTGGAGGAGGGCATTAAGCAGAATTTCCCCTTCAGGGTGAAGTTCTGCTTTAAGTCTGTTTCTTTGTACCTGGGCAGGACCCTGGAGTGTAAAATATTTGAATGGGTAATATTGTAGACATATATGCTTTAACTGCTTTGCTTTTGTTCTTGAGTTGACTTTTTAATTCTTAATGTGACTTTTCAGCATTTACATGTTTTTAGAATTGTATTGTAAAGGCAGCTTTTTATTTTAGCTCCTCCCTTTACTTGGCTATAGGTATTTTACTTTTGTCTGAGCTCCCATCAATGGCACACAACCTGTGAAATAAAATCCTAAGGCCTCATGTACACTGCTGCTGGTAAACGGACGTTCAGAGGCAGTTGGCTGTTTTTTTTAGCTGCCCCTGAACTCATCCAGTGTCCTCTTATGTGTACATGTACACAGGTTTGTTTAATGTCGTTTTTAGGCAGTTGTGTTTTAGAGGCTTTTCTTTGAAGGCAAAAAACGGCGTTCAAATGCCAAAGTTTCCAACGCTGAACCTCGGTATCAGTGTTTAGCCACGTTTCGTTTACAGGCGTTTTTCATTTTTGACCATTTTGAAAAAAATATATATATTTTTTTTTCAAACGCTTCTAAACGAAAACGTGACATGTAAACGTGGCAAAACTGAAATTTTAAACGTTTGTTTATCTGTCAAGTTAAAGCGGGATTCCACCCTAAAGTGGAACCTCCGCTGATCGGAACCCCCCCCCCCCCCCCCCCCCTCCGGTGTCACAATTGACACCTTTCAGGGGGGAGGGGGGTGGAGATACCTGTCAAAGACAGGTATTTTCACCCACTTCCGGGCATAGACTCCCACGGGAGTCTACGCCATTTCCTGCCCTGCCGCGCTGTCTGCTGGGACACACACGGGTCCCAGTGACAGCGCGGAGATCTCCTATTGCGCGGCGCGGCTCGCGCATGCGCAGTAGGGAAGTGAAGCCGATTCGCTTTACTTCCTGATTCCCTCACCTCGAATGGCGGCAGCAGCCGAGGCCCGAGCGGTCGATTGGCCTCGGCTGCCGGCATCGCTGGAACCCGGGACAGGTGAGTGTCCATTTATTAAAAGTCAGCAGCTGTAGTATTTATAGCTGCTGGCTTTTAATATTTTTTTTGGGCGGAATCCCTCTTTAAATTGTTCATGAGAGGTTGTAAAAACGTCCCGTGTACATTAAGCCTAACTATGTAGAAATAGTGCATTTTTATTTTATTTTTTTTCCAAGCATTCCACAGACTGGGTAAATTTTAAAGTAATTCTAAATGCTAAACTCCACCAAGTGTCCCATAGCAAGTTCCTTGTGTGCTCATTCCTGAGCCTGCTCTGTGTCCAAAAGACACATACAGCATGTTTCGGCCCCACCACCTACTCACTCACTTAATTGACAGCAGCAGCAGCAAATGGCTGTCTGAGCCAATGAGGAGAGAGAGCTGGGCGATCCTCTGCTCTTGTGCACATCGCTGGATTGAAATCTGGCTCAGGCACGTATAAAGGGGACTAGGGAGCTGGATGCAGAAGGTGTTTCACCTTAGTGCATAGAATGCCTATCTGCCTTTAGAACCACTTTAAATTATGAGAGGGGAGCAGTAAGGAATCTCCCAGAGAAAAACGGATGGGGAGGCATTTGCCCATCCTTAGAAATGTTGACACCTGCTATGATGTACTGTGCTAGATACCAGTACTTCCTAGAGCCACTATCACAAAGTATATAACCACACAGAAGTACAACCCAGTGTAGCACTGCTGAGCAGGAAGATGAACTTTCATATTTAATGAGCAATTTCTCTTTTTAGAAAGATCTAGGATTTCTGGGTATGCAGTACGTGCATGTCGGGCTTTTTAGTGCCTTTGTTTCATCACATGGCAACCCATCACATTTGGCTACCCGCTGGACTGCGCATGCGCGACGCCGCCACATGCGTTCCAACACTGTGGCGATCTGCGCTTGCACAGAATTTTGGGGCCACACCTCTGAGTCCATGTTCAAGCCCCACCATCCAAGTGGACATTTAGTTTCGATTATAATTGTGCCGGATGAAACAAGGCCATGCCCAAAGCGTGGCGAGCATAGGGAGGCCGCAAGGGGCCCTGTGGCAAAGTGGTCTTACAACCGTGTTGAAACGCATATAGCGGCGTCGCACATGCGCACTCCAGCATGTAGCAAAATGTGATGGGTAGCCGAATGTGACACGACACCTTCACCACTGTCCATGGGTATGGCAGAGTATGTGACTTCTGTTTTCATGTGATGATGGTGATCAGTCCTGAGCTGTCACATGGAGGGGAGGGGGGAGAGAGTCCTCAGCACTGTGTAAGCCAGGGGTCTTCAAACTACTGCCCTCCAGTTGTTCAGGAAATACAATTCCCATCATGGGATGTGTATTTCTGCAACAGCTGGAGGGCCATCATTTGAGGATCCCTAATGTAAGCCCTAGCAGAATGAATGGCACAGCGGTGATGGGATAGAAATACTGGGGAGAAGGGGAGGTTAAAGCGATACTAAATCTTAGTTTTTTTTTTTTTTATTTGTTTAAAATCGCAAGCGTGTCTATACTTGCTCTGGGGTCCCCCACCAGCGATCCAGGCCCCTCCTCTTCGGTGGGGGCTCCCACAGAAAGCCGCTTTCCATGGGGGCACCTGTGCATGCTTGCTGAGCCCTGCTGCTGTGTCCATTGATAAAGACAGCGGGACTTTGCCCTGCCCCCCGTTCCCGTGTCACAGCATTTCATTGACTGCAGCGGGAGCCAATCTGCTCAATGAGGAGCGAGACAGCTGCAAAGCCGCTGCGTTTATGTGCATCACTGGATCGGCCTCGGGTAAGAGAACGGGGGGGGGGGGGGGGAGCTGCAGCACAGGTTTTTATTTTGCCTTACCTGACATTGGTACAAAATTACTTTAAGCAAATTCCTTAAATGCGCCTGACCCAAAATGTATCTATGGCAGCATCAGTGCTGAAGTGCAAGCCCAGAAGAGTACCTGCTTTTTAGCCTAGTAATTTCTTCCCTGTATCTCTGGCCTACCATCACACACACATATATATGTGTTTGTATATATAAACGTAAAATAAATTTTAATTATTTTTGTGATGCATTACTTCAAGTTTACCATTTTCTCTGTCAGGCAAAATAGAGATAAAAATCCTAACTGGGGGTTTTGGAGAAGATGATGATGGACATTGGCTTTCAGAGGAAGATACAAAGAACCTAAAAGAGATCTTTTTCAACTTACTGGTATGTGTACTAATTTATAGTTCTCAAAAAGATGTCCTTATTTATAAAACCCGCTAACTATTTTTATGATCCATAGGTTGCATTCAGTGCCCAGGAATAGGGATGGCCGAACGGTTCGCCCGGCGGTCGTTTTGCGGCGAATTTTGGCTGTTCGCCGTCTGCCCTATCGGCAGACTATTGGCGCCGTTCACCCGGCGGACTTCCGTGTTTACTGTGTAAAAGAACTTTTGACCTATGATGACACATCCATCATGGGGTACAGGACAGCCAATTGAGACATTACAGCACATGGACACTTGGACATTCCCCCTAACTTATAAATACACCCGATCCGGCGGCCATTTTACATTCTTTCTTCTGTCACTATAGGGAGAGGTTGCTGTGTGGAGCAGGGAGAGACTTCAGTGACCCAAATCGCTTTCTATTAGGTCCACAAAAGTTCTTTTAAGGACTGGTATCATGGTATAGGTGTTGGGTGTAGTTCAGGATATAGGTTTGAGGCAGTGCTGTGCTAGTGATTGTTGCAGCAGCCTGAGTGTCTTTTGTCAGTGTAGAGAAAGGGACAGGACGCTGTGTGCTGCAGGGACAGTCAGTTTAATCATTAGCTGTTACTATTAGGTCCACAAAAGTGCTATTCAAGTTATTGTTCCAGCAGCCTGTGTTTTGTCAGTTTAAATAGGGACAGGCAGCAAGCTGTGTGTGAGGCAGTGAGGGACAGTCAGTTTTAATCAGTAGCTGTTACTATTAGGTCCACAAAGGTTCTTTTCAGGACTGGTATGGTAATATGGCTTGTACATGTATAATATTCTTTCTTCCAAATATAGAAAGAATATTATACTTGACTGCTGCTCTTCTGCTGCAGTCTGCTAATCATTCACAACCTACTTGTTCCACAAAGGTCCTTATAAGGACTGGTAAGGGCTAGGGTGCTACAGTACATAGGGTTGAGTGAGGTACAGTCTGCTATTCCTTAAGGACTGGTATAGGTCCACAATACATAGGGTTGAGGTGCACTACTGCTGACCGCTGCCCTATACTGCAGCAGTCCTTCATCAGTATAGTGACTGAGAGTTTTGTCACAGGGTCATTTAAAAAATGACAGGCAGAGGAAGAGGCAGGCCCTTCCGCAGGGGTGGTAGGGGTAGGGCAGGAGCAACAGGCTTGAGCCAAAGTGGGAAGTTGCAGAAGGTGCGTTCAATTCATTTAAAGGACCCTCCTCATCCTCTCGATCTGCACCCTCTTCTTCACTCTCTATGTGCACCCCCAAAGACACTACCACCAACAACACCACCACCACCACATACCTTCCGCTTGAGTCACAGGAATTATTTTCCGATCCATATCAAGACATTTCTGATGCGCAGCCACTCTTGGTATTAGATCAGGAAGAGGAGGTAGCAACAACCGCTACTCAGCAGTCTGACGACAGTACCCAGATCAGCCCAAGGAGGAGGTTGGTCCCCGGTGTTGCTGCCTACTCCGAGATCTCTACTTATAGCGGTGGGGAAGGTGACGTCGATGATGATGTGTCTAGTGATGTCACGTGGGTGCCCACAAGAGAGGAAGAGGAGGGGAGTCCAGAGGGAGATATGGACCAGCAGATAGGGAGGAGAAGCAGGAATAACTTGCATTGCACAGGAGGGACAAAGCAGACTGCAAATGTATCAGGAGCGAGTCATCGACCATGTACGGTCACATCTGGCGCTCCCAGGACACCGACACATGGCTCCGCAGTGTGGGCTTTTTTTTTAACGTGTCTGCTGCTGACAATAGCGTTGCCATCTGCAATCTTTGCTGTCAACGCATTAGTCGTGGTAAGCCCAACACTCACCTAGGGACGACCGCCTTAAGAAGGCACATGAGCAGCCATCACAGAGCCCAGTGGGAGCAACGGAACACACAAAGCCACACTCCAGGCACTCACCGTCCAGCCTAGTCTTCTACTTCTCCTCTCCTCACAATTGTCCTCCACTCCACCTTCCATCACGCCGTGCGCACGTTTTTCTGCAAAAAGGCAGGCTTCCGTGGGCCTAATGTTCGAGCGTAAAAAAAATGATGACGCCGGATAACCCTCTTGCCCAACGGTTGATGGCTGGCTTGTCAGAACTGATAGCCCCCCAACTGCTGCCATATAAACTGGTGGACTCGGAGGCCTTTCGCAAATTTGTGGCCATTGGAACACCACAATGGAAGGTCCCAGGAAGGAAGTATTTCTCAGAGAAGGGCATCCCAGAGCTATATGGCCATGTTCAGCGGCAAGTGAATGTATCTCTGGCACACAGTGTCGGTGCCAAGATACATCTGACCACAGACACGTGGTCTAGCAAACATGGGCAGGGAAGGTATAGCAATTTATGTTAAATTTTGGAAGGTTTTTGTCCATGGTTGGACACTAAAAAGGTGTCTGTAAGTATCCCGACAGTCTTGGAGTTTTTACAAGACAGTGCGCATAAGGGACTGGCCATTAGTACCTTAAAAGTACAAGTTGTGGCCCTGTCGTTTTTTTTTTTTTGTTTTTTTTTATTGGAGCAACCTCTGGCGGCAGGCCCGCTAGTTAAACCTGTTCCTTTCAAAATTTTACCCAAATGGGACCTGTCAATTGTTTTACAGGGATGGGTAAAAAGGTCACAGGAAGAAGAGCTTTCCTTGAAATGGATCATGCTCAAAGCAGTGTTCCTAGTGGCTATTTCCACAGCTAGACGCATTAGCGAGCTTCAGGCACTTTCGGTGAGACGTTTTTGCTAAGTTTTGAAGACAGGCTGGTGTTGCGCACGGACCCTGAGTTTTTACCCAAAGTAGTGACAAAATTCCACAGAACACAGAAAATTGTTTTACCTTCATTCTGTGGGTCCCCCACTAATCCTAAGGAGGTAGAGTTTCACAAACTGGATGTGAGAGCCTGTGTCTTAAAGTATCTGGAGATGTCAAAAAGCATTCGAAAATCAAATGCATTATTTGTTTTACATGCGGGTAAAAAATTGGGGTCACAAGCTTGAAAGAATACAATTGCAAGGTGGATCAAACAAACTATTGTTGAAGCTTACAAAGTGATGAACATGGAATGTCCTCCCCCCCCCCCCAGACTTGTCGAGCAGCAACTTGGTGAAGCTACGCTACGTTTATGAAGCATTACAAATTGGACCTTATCTCAGCGCAAGACCAGGCGTTTGGGAGAAAGGTCCTTCAAGCGGTAGTAGTCGTCCATCCCCCCCCCCCCCCCCCCCTTATCTGGTACGTTCTCGTTGATCCTTTCTAGTGCTGTCCTGGACAGACGACTAGAGAAAACGAGAGTTAGACTTACCGATAACTCTGTTTCTAGGAGTCGTCCAGGACAGCATGGATTCCATCCCTATATTCTGTTGTTATGCTGGACAAGTGTTTTTGTTACAGAAGCCGTTCCAGGGAAGTTCTCGGTTACAAGACTGAGTGGGAAGGGACGGAGACCACCCTTTAAAGATCTGGATTGTGTTTCCTGCCTCTGGAGGTGGAGCCTATCTCTCTAGTGCTGTCCTGGACGACTTCTAGAAACAGAGTTACCAGTAATGCCGCGTGTACACGTAGCCGTCTATCCGACGGACTTAGTCCGCCGGACTTTCCGAACGGGCTACTTGCCCACACACGGCACTTTTTCAGCGAACTAATACGGCGTACTAAGTCCGCCCTACTGAACGGACCGCCCACACACGCGGCGGAAAGTCCGCTCATTTCGAGCGGGTCTCCATGTAGGCGGGGCCCGCGAAGGAGACGTCGCTGGCCCCGCCACCTGGTATGGACTTAAAGGGGAACCCTAACGCCCCTAACCCTTAAAGGGGAACCCTAACACCTGGTTCCCCCCAGGTCCACATCAGACCCTTGTCCGAGCACGCTACCCGGCCGGCCAGGAAAGGGGGGACGAGCGAGCGCCCCCCCCCCTCCTGAGCCGTACCAGGCGTGCCCTCAACATGGGGGGTGCCTTGGGGAAGGGGGGGCCGCGCGGCCCCCCCACCCCAAAGCACCTTGTCCCCATGTTTATGAGGACAAGGGCCTCTTCCCGACAACCCTGGCCGTTGGTTGTCGGGGTCTGCGGGCGGGGGGCTTATCGGAATCCAGGAGCCCCCTTTAATAAGGGGGCCCCCGGATACCGGCCCCCCACCCTATGTGAATGAGTATGGGGTACAATGTACCCCTACCCATTCACCTGTAAAATAAAGTACAAAAAAAACACAACACACAAGATAAAATAGTTTATTGCACAGCTCCGGGGGTCTTCTCGCCGGACTCCTCCGCTATCTTCTTGTAGCTCTTTTGCTCGCGAGGAGCCCGGCATTCTTCTTCCTCGCCGCGGCCTCTTCTTCCGACTTCGGGGGTCTTGTCCACCTCTTTGGTTCTTCTGCCGGGCCACCGCGCCTTCTTATAGCTCTTTTACAGGCGGTGGCCCGGTCTTCTGTCGCCGCCTTCCGTTCTTCTTTTTCTTCTTCTCCTGGAGATGTTGACTCGACGCTCTCTCCGGCCACAATGCCAGGGACGCGCTGCGCGGCCACTTATATAGGGACAAGGGGCGGGGTCATCGGTTGATGTCACATGGTGACCCCGCCCCCTTACGATGTCACAGTCCCGGGGGATGCTGGGACTGTCGCCATGTGACATCAACCCATGTGACATCAACCGATGACGCATGGGGAAAATTGCCTTTGGCGCAGTATACTGCAGGCTGCGGTATGAGTCCTCTGGCCTCCTGTTTTTTTTGTTTCTCCCTCCCTTCAGTTGCCATTGCTATGGGACATCCCACATAGTAACTACTATGACTCTGTCCCCTGATGTAAGAAAAGAAAACAGGATTTTTAAAACGGCTTACCTGTACAATCCTTTTCTTTGATGTACATCAGGTTACACAGAGGTCCCTCCCTTTTAGGTATACACTTGTATTGCTTGACTACAAAACTGAGGACTCCCAGTAGTGGGAGGGGTTATATAGGGAGTACACACCATGCCAGTGTCCATCACCTGTCAGTCCGATATAACCCACATAGTAACTACTATGACTCTGTGTCCCTGATGTACATCAAAGAAAAGGATTTTACAGGTAAGCGGTTTTAAAAGTCCTGTTTTTTTAAGTCCCAGATCAATGCCAATCTGGTACTTGGGGCATGAGGTTGCTGAGCTCCACTTTACACAAATTTTCTAAACCTATCTGCAGGCGTCAGTCTACACAAAAGGCTTTCATGATTGTTGCATAATTTTCTATAGTATTTGTATGCTTCAAAGCAACATCTAAAGTGGTTCTTTTTGGTTTCAGATTCATGGGACAGAAGATGCACACAAAGAGCAAAAGAGACAACAGCAGCTAGAAGATAATTACCGCTTTGTCTGGAACCAAAACCAGGATGACACAAAGAGCAACAGTGCTTCTACGGACTCTGATGATGTGGATTTCTAACATGAACTATTAGGGAATTCACCAGTACAGACCGGATTGCCTGACTTTGCCCTGTGGACTCGAGCTTTGCAACAAAACTTTTAGGATAATATGTTGCTTCTGGAACAATGGGAGGGATTGCAAGCCTTTAGAAGAATATGCAGAGGCCTCAGTCTAGCCTGCAATAGTTTAAAGCCAGTGTTAGAGGAGATCTGCTGGTTGTGCCAAGCACAACCGGCAGAATAAAAGCAATGTTTCCTAACCCCGCCCTCCCCCCCCCCCCCTTTTTTTTTTTTTTTTTTTTTTTTTTTTCCCCCTCTGTCCGGAAAAATGTGGTTTGCAAACTTCATCACACTGACCACAGCCTCCTCACCCACCAATATGAGCAAATACTACTTTGTTTTTATTTTTCGATCATAATGTCACAATTGCCATACTGCCATTCATGTTAACTGTACATAAAGCTGTACATTCCCCTTCAAAGTACTTGTCTACATGTGTTCCAATGATAGCCCTCATGGTACCCAGAAATACAGAATTCGCTTTTATTAGGAGAGATCTTGTGCAGATAATAAAACTTAACAAAATGAATGACAGAATGTAAATGTATAGCCCAATAGCTCAGGAATTATATCTTTGATTTTTAAGTATTGAGAATTGTTATATGAACGAACCATGCTCCAAACCTGGCAAAAAGTGAATGCTACATTAACGGGGAGGCACACTATGCTGTTTAAGCTATTTGAAAAAGAATTGTCACCTCACTTCTGTCTTTTCTGACCAAGATCGGCTACTTTAGAAATGTCTGCTTTACACCTCCTCAGAAGGCTTCATTCACATTGCTGTAAAAAAAAAAAAAAAAATACACACATTGAGTGTTTTTATTTATGAAAGTGAATACACGCGTGCTGTTTTTGATAGACATTCATACAAGTGCATAAACATGCACTGCGTTCAGATCTGTAACAGAAATGCCAAATATCTGCATCTGGGGATATACCGATGCATGTATGCCGGTATTGGGGAAAAAAAACTACAATGTTACACAAGTATTATCATTGTGCAAGTACTTTTTTATTTCACGCTAGAACAAATCATGCGTAACAAGATCAGTAAAATTTTTACAGCATGTGAATGCAGCCTTAACCCGGAGAAGTCTTTTCTGTATCTTTACTTTGGGAAAACAGAGGGGGTGTCCTAATATCTGTTTCATATTAAGAAAGTATAGTGGAATTTCAGTGCGCAGATATTTTTATGTTTTCGTAGTAGTATTTCTCCTAAAATATTTTTGGCCCACCTTTTTTTACATGCTTGCTCTTTTAATTTAATGCATTAAAGTAGTTGTATAGGTTTTAAAAAAAATAAATAACAAACATCTCTATACTTGCCTGCTCTGTGCAAAGGAATTGCACAGAATGGCCCGAACCTCCTGTTCTCGGGTCCCTCCGCCTGCACTCCTGGCTCCTCCTTTGTCTAGTGCCCCCACGGGAAGCTCTTTCCCATGGGTGCACATTTTCATGCTCACTCCCAAGCCCCTCTGCTGCATCTGCTCCCTCATTACTGGCTTTGCTTGACAGCAGCAGGAGCCAAGTGCCCCAGGAAAGCCAGTGAGACCTGGAAGTGAGGTGAGAGAATAGCTGCAGACCTGCACAGCGTTGGATTGAATGAAGGGCTGAGAGGGGATACTGATGCCTAACATTTTTTACTTTATTGCAAGGAATGTATTATTAATGTAAAGAAATGTTTAGGCTTTAAAACATCCTTTTAAATGTAGAAATGTGTAGATCCAGTTAATGCTTGTGATGAGATATCTGCCTACTGGCAATGCCATGTTTTCAAAAAGTTAGCCCACTTTAGACTTGTATTGTGAAAAGTAGAGATGAACTAAGGATCGGGCTCAACTCTGGCCCGAAACCAAAGGAAACTGATGATATTAGGCTGTCAGCCCAATCGGCCTTGTGGCCACATTACTGTAGGTCAATGATTACCCCAGCATCCCCGCTCCGTTGTTAGATGTGGCTGTGGGGCAGGGAAATCCACAGCTGCAGCTGATGGGCCCAGTGGCCTACTATCATGGGACAGTTCAGCCTGAACCTCAGCTCATCTTTGCTGAAAAGGAACAGTAAAACAATAACCACCATGTAGCACTGCAAAGTAGGAAGAGCAGCCTGCATATGTAGTGAGAAAATGACTGCCCCATGTATATGTATAATTATAAACTGTATATTGTGAAGACAAGGCTTTAAAACGAAGCTTTACATCATGCTGCATTATAAGTACTATACATTACCTTGTAAAAAGGAATCTGTGTTTAAAACTTTTTAAATGCAGATGCAAGAATGATGACAATCTGCTTAAATTAAATCGTATCCAATGTGTAAATTGTTTCAAATCTCATGTCTGTATATATACAAGCTCATGTTTACAACGTGGAAGCTATTTCTGCTGTCTGCTCCCTGCTTAATAATGCTGCATAGTAATCATACGGTGTTCCTTTTTCTCAGCATAAGGAAGTATGCCTAAATTATTTAATCTTTGATGTAGCAAACTTCCTGTCTGCATTGCTTGCTATACAAATACACTTTACAAGGGAGATTTATGACAAAAGAAGAAAAACCTGCTTTCCTTGCAATGTGATTGACTCAATATACTCCTGACAGACTTAAAGCATAACTATACTCCAGCACAAAAAAATAATATATTGCAGCTTACAGTCCTTAGATGTGGTGGCTGCATTAATTTTCTCAGTTTCAAGTCCAGAACATTTTCAGCAAATACAGACAATACCTATTATCTTGCCAAACATGCAATGTCCTTGTCCATTCCTGGGCTGCTCAAATGAATATTTTCCTTCCTGGCTATCTTCTGTTAACTACTAACTGTACATGGGGGATATAATAAGCATGTTTGTAGTCCATATATTGTGAGCAGCCTAGGGTGACAACCATGGCTTCCTCCATAGATCAGTGGAGGAGTGACATAGCCACCCAGGGACAGGAGGTGTGTTATTTTCAGGATCATGAGGTGAATATAAATCAAAAGAAGCTGGATAAAGGAAAACAAATGCAGCCACCGTACCCAGGACTAGTAAGCTGCAAAATTATTACATTTTTAGTTTAGAAAAGAGATTAGACATTAAGGGGGAAATTTACTAAAACTGGTGTAGCTTTCCTAAGCCCAATGTCATTTGCCTTTTAAGAAGGCATGAGCTGCATCAGTCTGTCCTTCATTCCATACTGGTTTACTGAAATAGGAAGATAGATGCCTGCTTGGAAATTATTGATGTGTATGCAGTATTGAAATTTTGTTTACTTTTGTGCATCTGTCATGGATCTGTCAAGGTACAAGAGTATTGGATGTGTTCTGTATTCTAAGAACTTGCGCACACACAGGTGTTTTAAAAAAGGGGAGGCTTAATGCTTCCCTTGATGCTGAACATGCATACCAAGCAAACAAAATTATGTGTTGTATTGAATTGTATGCAGAAAGCAAAGTTTAGGACAATGCCTCAATGTATTTGTATTGCTCCCCTGGTCAGATAGTCCTTGACTAGCACAGTTACCAATACGGCATAGAGATCAATAAACTTCTTGTTGGTTTTCTTCTTTCCTTGGGTGATCACTTGTTGGTCCATGAACAGGGTTGTTCTGCTTGGCAAATTGTTCATGGGAATAAGAAATGAGGAAGCAGCAAAGCCATGCCGGCGGGCACTGCCTGGCTTGTGGGGGCTTGGACAGTAACATGCTTAATCAAGGCAGTGGCCAGTTAAGTGGGCTCAGGGGATCCCCTTGAATACACGCTTATGGCGTGAACTTGGGCAGAATCACCTGGGTTGGGCTACTAACTCATGTCTGTTTTTGTATCTCTCAACTAATGCTGCGTACACATGACCGGACTTTCTGGCAGAAGGGTTCGCCGGTCGTCTTCAAGAAAAACTATTGGACTATCCCACACGCGATCGGACTATCCGCCGGAAAGTCCAGTCTTGTGTATGCGGCTTAACTCTCCTCAGAATTCAGGTTCTGAAACAAATTGGAAGTTGCAGATACTGATCAGCCATTCACAAAGCTCAAGGCACATTTTTCATCTCCTTTTTTTTTTCTGCAAATAAAATTTCTGAATTATGCCAGTTATGGTTTAAAAATATATAACCTTCCTCTTTGTATGTTGAACATAATTGTCATCCTGTTTATTTTTCCTTCAACTTGTTTGATGCAAAGAGAATGATTTACAGTTCCAGAGTCCTGCTGAAAATGTGCAGTTTTGCAATATGACAACTTTTTGGAATTTATTATTTTTTTTAATGTGAAGGAGTGCGTGAATTTTTTATATTGTCATGTCAAGTTTTCTTTCATTTCTGAGGTCTTGAATAATTTATGTTAATTGTATGTCCCTTACAGAAATATTTATTAAAATATGCTTTACTTCTTATTTTTCGTGTGTTTGTAGAAAAATGTTATACATTACCAAATGTGTTGGGGCACATCTTTACACTATAGGTGTGCATATTGACTGGTCATTCGATTACGATTATCCTATCAGCGATTTGATTCCGCAATTCATCGTGTTTTACTGCCCATGGTTTTCATCAAATTCAAGCAGTCTGAAGAACTCAATTTTTTTTGTTTTACTTGATCTACTCTTGGAGAGAAAAAAAGGTTACTCCCCTGCATGTAGCAGGGGGGATTTTATGAGGGTGGAGGTGTGGGGGGCTATTTGTTGAAGGTGGAGAAGTGGTGGTCTCTCAATCCTGGTTGCCAAGAGACTTCACAAGCCCGGATTTTCCTCCATATCCTGCTATGGAGCAATGGCTGGGAAATGCAGGAAGGGATTGGAGAGGGGAGTATTTGGGGTTTGGGAACTCCACAGCAGCCAGTCCCTGCCCTGCACTACAACACGCAGTATCCCCGCTCTCCCCCTTCAAAAAGTTCTGCAGCAGCTGGGAACATCCAGGGAAAGTTGCTAAAAGTGGGTGGAGGGACAACGTGTCTGTCCCTAAGCCAGGCTTCTATCGAGGGACACACACCTCACCTGCCAGAGCAGAGTCACCCAGCAGCTGCCCGTGGAGGAGGGGGAGGGACATAGCACAGCTCTGGGAAGAGACTCCATCCGCTCAGACTGAGTTAAGGGTGGAGGGGTGCTGCCAGCCTGGGAGGGGGCGTGGCCAATAGAGGGGACGCTGCACCCGTACCAGGATTAGAAAACTTCATACACTTTGTACGAGCCGCGGCAATAACCACAATACAGCTCTAAGGTCCGCCTGATGCAGTTCTTCTCCCTCGCTCCCAGGAGAGGCAGGGCTCTTCCGGTAGAAGCAGGGCATACCCAAATGATGTAATTTGTGCAATCTCCATGCAGCCAATCTCTGCATTGATGCAGAACCATTCGCAGCTGCATAGCGATGCATTGATGTGCTGATTATAATCAACACCTATTTTACACGCGTATGGATTTTGACATCCCAGTCTGTAGGGTTCAATGTTGAGTTGGCCCACCCTTTGCAGCTATAACAGCTTCAACTCTTCTGGAAACGCTGTCCTGTTAGGGAAATTCTAAGCTTCTCCCTATAAGCATATCATTTCTTTGCACTTAAAAGCACAAGCAGCTTTCTTATATAATGCTAGAAAAGCGTGCTTTGCATGTCTCAGTAACACAGATGCTGGTATCGCGTTGAGTTCAGTAGAATCCTGCCTTGAATGCTTTTTACTCCTTTATACTGTCAACATGAATGAACAAAGGAAGGTGGTGGCTTCAGAATCAGCCAATCGGACACTTGTAGTCTTTCAAAAGATCCAATCTCACACACACGTATATATTCAAATAGAAATGCAGTAGTGACGTGTGCAAAACCATGCGGCAAGCACATGGTTCTGAACACGATAGTGTGCACATTCCCACTGCTACCAATGATGCGAGCCGTACGCACATCTGCTTACTTAGGAGTTTAAATGCAGTCCCTATGGACTGGCCAGTCCCTCGGTGAGGCATAAACAAAAACCAAACAAACCTCCTTAAAAGAGCAAACGGATCTGCTGTGTCCATGGGAAGGTTTCCGCATCCAATGGTCTTCCACCAGCGTCTGTATGTGCGAATACCTTTGCATGACTGTATTACAGCAAAACAGACACTGGGGGCATCTGACAACATACATTAACAAAAATTTCCACAACAGCTCCTCATCTTTGTCATATGCTCACATGTGTTCCTCGAATCTTGATCATCTTACACCTGGAAATGAATCAGTCCATACAAGTTCATAACACGGCTTGACTTTGTATACTTCTGTTAGATACTATTAGTTAAATACTGTTCTTCAGGAGGGATGACTTATAGGGAGGATATGACATGGCGAGCTGTAGTAATCGCCAGTCGGTGTGGGATTCTCTGTGTCTTGTATGCGGGCTGGGCTTCGGGGCGTCTCATCTCAGTGAGAAAGATGTGGTCATCTGCTCGGGCTCTGTTCACTCGTCCAATAGGGCAACAGGAGCACCTCATCACAACATATATAAGGAATAAAAACAACATGAGTGTGTATATACCCCTACTTCATTCAACCATGATCCGATGGAAAATAAAACATTTCCCAAACTCTTAAAAGGTTTCCAATCTTCACTAGCTATTGCACTGGCTTTCCCTTGCAGGGATCTAGCCTTATCCATGTGGGCCTGAACTTTCACTAGTGTCCCCGATCCAGGTATAACCATTTTTTTTCTTTGATTTCACAGAATCACCCCCCCCCCCCCCCCCCCGGACTGCCTGTACTGTGGGAACTTCCTTGTAGCTTCAACAAGTACATGAAACATTCCATCCTCAGTGGATGAGAAATTATTCTATTCAGAAGCTCAAGCCCCCACTGTGTATAAGCAGGAAACCATGCCCAGATCTGGTCGAGGTTGGCGAACAATTTCTAGCTGTCCCTGTCATTCTTACCTTCTCTCATGCCACCAGATCCTCGTGATCGGCCATGACATAAGATGCTTGGGGCGAGTTTCACCAGCACACATGAACCTCTTGCATTAGGAGAATTACCTTGTAAGCTGTAGATCCGCATTAATGCCAAACTAAAGTTGAAGCACACTTGTGGGCTACCTAGTTGTCCTGATACCAAACCTGGCAAGAACCAGCGCTATTAAAATTATAATTAATTTTACCCGCTAGAAATTAAGAGATTATAATGAACTGCAATTTCCTGCAGTTTTGTTGTTCCACATCCAATAATAGAAAGCTAACCAAAGAGAACCCCTAGTGGTGGACTTTAAAGGCACGTACAGAACGTGAGAAGTAAATAGGTAACAAAATGTATTAAACTGTCATAAAAACATTACATAAGAAAGCCATTTGAACAACAGGAGTATCAATGATGCATAGTGCAATAAACTATACAGTTTGTCACCCTATGCGTTTCAGAGCACCGAACGTCTCCTTCAGGGGTGTAAATATAGCAAAAGCACATTAAAAGTAAAGACATTGTATAGGAGAATAAATTCTCCATATATCGGATCAATATTTCTAGCCTTCTGTAGAATATGCTTAATTACGGTCAATCCCTTGACATGGAGGATTGAGCGGTATAGAGACTCAACATCTATTGTAACTAATAAGGCATTATCGGGGAGCTGTATATAATCAATAATCAGAAAAAATGTATGTGAATGCAAATGTGTCTTTTACAAAGGAGGGTAAGGATGTAACTAGTGGTTTAAGAAATTCATCTACAAGTTTGCTAGCATTTTCGCTAATGGCCCCAACACCCGAGATGATGGGCCTCCCAGGTGTGTTTAAAGCAGGGATGTCTAAGCTTTTTTCAAAGAGGGCCAGATTTGATGAACTGCACATGCGCGAGGGCCGACCGTTTTGCCTGACATTCTTTGAACCGTTAAAATTCGGTCTAAGTGTGTTCGTCCGAGCACTAATACACTACCCAACAAGAATTCTCTTGCCTTTGTGGCTGTGTGTGGTGAAGAGATGAACTCAAGTGTATTATTTGAATACACCGTATTTATTGGCGTATAACACGCACCTTCACTTTAAGAGGGAAGCTTCAGGAAAAAAAAAAAATTTAATTTTAAATAAAGAACTGTGAAGCAAAATAAGGGTCAGTGCCCATCTGCAGACCCACAATTGCCAGGAATGCAGCGCCCACCATTGCCAGGAATGCACCCACTATTGCTAGGAATGCAGCCCCACCATTTCCGGGAATGCACCCACTATTGCTAGGAATGCAGCCCCACCATTGCTATGAATTCACTCACTATTGCCAGGAATGCAGCCACCATTGCCAGGAATTCAGCCCCACAATTGCAATTGCCAGAATGCAGCCACCATTACCATCAGTGCAGCCATGGAGGGCAGGACAAGCACCAAAGACATCCTACAGGAGAATTTCCTGTTTACACAACGGCCCCTTTAAGAGAAAGTCCTCTGATGGACAGAACAGTCGTCCAATGGTAGAGATGGGACTTCCTATTACAGCTGCCGTATAACCAGGAAATTCTCCTCCTGTGTGCACGGCACTCGTCCTGCCTCCTCCCTCTGAGGCAGCCGGACTATATATCTTTTGTGACCCCGGCGCTGGGAGATCGCCGGGGGCCACAATAGATGTATATGTTTAAATAACCAGGCGGGCGGGCCGTTTAAAACCGGACATCGGGCCGGACTTTGGACATGCCTGGTTTAAGGCATCCTTGTGAATTTTAGGTAGTGCGTAGAATACAGGCGTACGAGGAAAGTTGTTCCTGATGAATTCCCATGTCTGTTTTGTTGTTATTTGATTTCAATATGCAGTGTCGACAAATAGGTAAAATTCATTGTTAGATTTTTTTACGATGTCGGCTGGGACACGGCAGTACCAATCTGTTTTTGAGTTACTGCACATATTGATGTAAGTTATATTGTCAAGTACGACCATGTTGCCACCCTTATCCGCAACCTTTATCGTAATTTGATAATTTTTGGAAAGTTGTTTAAGGGCCACGTTTTTTTTGTCACCATTCCTAAATCTATCCCTACCCGCTTATACCTGTATACCAGTGATGGTGAACCTTGGCACTCCAGATGTTTTGAAACTACATTTCCCATGATGCTCAACTATACTGCAGAGTGCATGAGCATCATGGGAAATGTAGTTCCAAAACATCTGGGGTGCCAAGGTTCACCATCACTGCTATATACAATAAACAATTGACAGTTTAAATAAATATTAACAGTACTCCATGATCATTGACAATTTTGTGGGATATTTATCCATTTTGATTTATATATATATATATATATATATATATATACAAACATTACATATTATTACACAATAATCATTTAATTAATGATTATTAATGTGGGATGTTAATTATATTACATTTATATCTTCGTTCCCATTTATTTTATACTATCATAAGTATTTTTTATTTTATTTTTTATTTTTATTTTTTGTTCCAGGCTCAGATCTGCACACATTACATTATGAATATAGATATACATCTTAATGAGCCTTCAACCCCCCTTTTTTCTATTATTCACTCTTCTCAAAGATTACCCATATTCCTGTTTCTTACAGGGCCGAGTGCTACATTGCCCCAGTGTTTCTCCCAGCCTATCCAGCAGGCCTAGGACACTAAGGGCTCTGCCACCCATTTGCAATAAATGATATCTATGAGCCCTCTTTTGCTATTATCTACTCTTGGGAACCTTGGAGCCTGGGAGATCTCCTGCAATGCCTGACCTGTCTTGCTGCTTTTAACTTTAACAACATGGAATATCTATGTACTTTATGGGAGGGGTTAATTGTTCACAGGTGTATAAAGGTAGTTATACAAACTCCTCAAGGAGCTTGCTCCCTGATGGTGGTTTGCATGTGGATTTTGTGAACACAAGTGGGATTTTGAACTAAAGTGGAGAGTTAATAACAAGGAGTTGAAAACAGGAGTTACTTACAGGTTAGACTCCTGTCTTAACATCTTAAACTTCCTTTAAATAATTGTATTGTAACTGGGAAATGAGTGCTAGCAGGGTTGAAGGTTTTGCTCAGTGCACAGTGTGCCACATGTATGCAAAACTGGTGCAACAGCTCCAGGATGCATACCGCTGTGACAGATGTGAGCAGGTTGCCCTTCTGGAAGCTCACATTAGAGATCTGGAGGAGCAAGTTGCAACACTGGGCAGAAAGGACAACCTTGAAAGGGGTCCTCTGCTCGCTGAGCAGGTGGTCAGTAAGGTTGATGTGGAGGGTGGAGGGGCAAGTCAGGATTATCACATAGAAAGATGGGTTAATGTAGTTAGAGGGAGTGGAAGGGGCTCGCAGAAAATGAAGGCCAGTCCTGTGTTTGTGCATCAAAACTAATTTGCAGAGTTGGGTGAAAATATGGAGGTGGCAAACACAGAGGTGGCAGCCCTAGATGTCACCCTAACAGCCGGGAGAGCAGCCCATCTAGTAGAGGAGGTGAGGGGAGTGCAGATAGGTCTAGACCAGTGATGGTGAACCTTGACACTCCAGATGCTTTGCAACTACATTTCCCATGATGCTCAGCTACACTGCAGAGCGCATGAGCATCATGGGAAATGTAGTTCCAAAACATCTGGAGTGCCAAGGTTCACCATCACTGGCCTAGACAGTTGGTGGTTATAGGGGATTCTATAATCAGAAGGACTGATAGAATAATTTGTCGCCAGGATCGCCTCAACCGAATAGTTTGCTGTCCCCCTGGTGCTAGAGTTCGGCATGTGGTGGACCGGGTGGATAAATTACTGGGAGGGGCTGGGTATGACCCAGCGGTCTTGGTCCACGTTGGAACCAATGACCGTATACATGGAAGGTGGAGGCTCCTTAAAAATCAATTTAGAGAACTAGGCTGCAAGTTGAAGGGAAGGACCTCCAAGGTGATATTCTCTGAAATATTGCCTGTGCCATGCGCAGCACAGGAAAGGCAGGGGGTGATTAAAGAACTGAATGCATGGCTAAAGACCTGGTGTAGGGAGGAGGGATTTGGGTTTCTAGAGCACTGGGCTGACTTTTCATTGGGGTGCAACCTATATGCTAACGATGGTTTGCACTTGAATGGAAGGGGGTCTGCTGTGCTGTGGGAGAGGTTTATGGGAAGGCTGGAGGAGTATTTAAACTGGGTTTGAGGGGGGAGAGTGAACAAGAATTACATTGGGCAGACAGGTCAGTTAGGGGTCAGACATTAATGGAGGGTGGAATGAGGATAGATGGGGGGTGGGATATGGCAGGTGACAAGAAATTTCCCATGTTGCAAACAGCCATTAAAAACTATAGTGCAATTTGTACTACTAAAAATAATATGAAAAATACCAGAGCAGAATGTAATAACGCAATTAAGTGTTTGTACACCAATGCCAGAAGTCTGCCAAGCAAAATAGGTGAGTTGGAAGCTGTGGTGCATGAGGAGAGCTATGATGTAATCGGTATTGCTGAAACTTGGCTTCAATCCTCACATGACTGGGCTATTAATATTCCTGGCTATGCACTCTTTCGGAGAGACAAGGTAAAAAGGAAAGGTGGCGGGGTCTGTCTCTATGTGAGAAGTGATCTCAAAGCAAGTGTGAAAGAGGAACTGGTGGATGGAGAGTGTGATTAGTCTGAAGCATTATGGGTGGAACTGCATTTGTAGTTCAAAGTTAATCGTTGGAGTTTGTTATAGACCACCCAATGTTAATGAGGAGGTGGAGACTCAGCTCCTTGTACAGATGGAAAGGGCTGCAAGGGCTGGGACAGTGATAATAATGGGGGATTTTAACTACCCAGAAATTGACTGGAGTAATGGCACTGCTGGGACAGTTAAAGGGCAAAAAATGATAAACCTAATACAGGACAATTTTATGGTCCAGTTTATTGAGGCCCAAACTAGGAATGACGCTCTGTTGGATCTGGTAATCTCAAACCATGCAGAGATTATTACTAATGTCCAGATAAAGGAACACCCGGGTAGCAGTGATCATAGCATGATTTCTTTTGATGTTAGCACTAAACAAGAAATACATACGGGTAAGATAAAAACACTTAAAGCGGTAGTAAACCCGCACATTTTTTTTTTTTTAAACCTGCAAAGCAAAAGGCATAATGAGCTAGTATGCACCGCATACTAGCTCATTATGAAATACTTACCTTAGAACGAGGCCCCGACATCTGGCCCGATCCACGCCGAGGGAGCTGACATGCTCCCTCGGTGTTTCTTCCGGGTATCGCGGCTCCGGCGCTGTGAGTGGCCGGAGCCGCGATATCGTCACTCCCGCGCATGCGCGCGGGAGATTTCATTCCGGCCGCCGGCCACTGCCGGATTTTCAGGCTGAGAATCCCCTTGTGCGCATGCGCCGCTGCAGTCAGCGGCGCATACCGAGGGGGATATCTCCTAAACCGTACAGGTTTAGGAGATATTTTTTTTACCTACAGGTAAGCCTTATTATAGGCTTTCCTGTAGGTAAAAGTTAAAAAATCGAGTATACAACCACTTTAACTTCAAGAGAGGAAATTTTCCAAGGATGAGGGCTGCTCTCCAGGACTTAGACTGGGAGAGAATATTCGCTTCAATGGGCACAGAACAGAAATCTTCAAAAAGACTGTTTGGGACCTCACTGCAAAGTATATTCCCATGGGCAATACGTTTAAAAGGCTAAAAACAAAACCTATGTGGCTCACGGACAAATTTAAAAAAGCTATAAACTATAAGAGAAGAGCTTTTAAAAAATATAAAAATGAAGGAACACTAGTGTCATTTAAATGTTACAAAGAATTTAACAGAATATGTAAAAAGGAAATCAAGGATGCAAAAATTCAAAACGAACGACAGATTGCAAAAGATAGTAGGACAAACCCCAAAAAATTCTTCAAATATATTAATAGTAAAAAGGTCAAGCCTGAGCATGTAGGCTCTTTACAAAATAATCTAGAGTGGGTGACTGGGGACAAAGAGAAGGCTAATTTATTAAATACTTTCTTCAGCTCTGTGTACACAAAAGAGCATGGGGGAGCTCATGTCCATAATGGGGGTGGTAGTGACACAGCCCCAAATGATCCACAATGGCTCAAAAGTGATATGGTCCAGAAATATTTTGACGGAATAAAGGTGGATAAAGCACCTGGCCCTGATGGCATCCACCCACGGATCCTAAAAGAATTGAGCTCTGTAATTTCAGAGCCATGTATCTAATTTTTAGGGACTCGTTAATGACGGGAATAGTCCCACTGGATTGGCACAGGGCCAATGTGGTGCCTATATTTAAAAAGGGATCAAAGTCTTTACCAAGTAACTATAGACCTGTTAGCTTAACTTCTATAGCTGGGAAGATACTAGAGAGATTAATAAAAGACCACATTGACGAGTTCTTGCTGAACAAAAACACTTTAAGCAACAGACAGCATGGATTTATAAAGACAGAAGTTGTCAGACAAATCTGATTTCTTTTTATGAGGAGGTAAGCAAAACCTTGGACAGAGGGGTGGTGGTGGACGTGATATACTCGGATTTTGCAAAAGCGTTCGATACAGTTCCGCACACACGGCTCATGTGTAAGGTAAAATCTACAGGTTTGGAAATATCAGTTTGTAAATGGATAGAAAATTGGCTAAAAGACAGAATTCAGAGAGTAGTGATGAATGATTCTTCCTCTGAATGGTCTAAGGTTATCAGTGGTGTACCCCAAGGTTCAGTGCTGGGACCCTTACTTTTTAACATCTTTATAAATTATATTGGGTCTGGGATCAAAAGTAACATTTCTGTCTTTGCAGATGACACCAAGCTATGCAGTGGAATAGCGTCCTTACAGGATGTCTCCAATTTACAAGCAGACCTCAATGCTCTGTCTAATTGGGCGACTATGTGGCAGATGAGGTTTAATGTTGATAAATGTTAGTTATGCATTTGGGGGCTAAGAATATGCATGCATCATACATGCTAGGGGGAGAACAACTGGGGGAATCCATAGTGGAGAAGGATCTGAGGGTTTTGGTAGATAATAAGCTCAATAACAGCATGCAATGCCAAGCTGCTGTTTCCAAAGTGAGCAAAGTCCTTTCTTGTATTAACCACTTCAATACAGGGCACTTTCGCCCCCTTCCTTCCCAGCCCAATTTTCAGCTTTCATCGCTCTAGCGATTTCAGTGACAATTGCGCGGTCATGCTACACTGTACCCAAATGAAATTTTTATCATTTTGTTCGCACAAATAGAGCTTTATTTTGGTGGTATTTATTCACGACTCCGTTTTTTATTTTTTGCGATATAAGCGCAAAAAAGCGGAAATTTGGAAAAAAAACATTTTCTTTTTTCTATTTTAAAAGAAATCCAATAAAATCAAATTCTGTCATAAATTTAAGCCAAAATGTATTCTGCTACATGTTTTTGGTAAAAAAAATTCCGTTAAGTGTATAATAATTGGTTTGTGTGATCACGGACATATGTACGCAAATGATCATGTACATATGTGTGCAGGTGATCACGTATATACGTGTGCAGATAATCATTGGAACATGTGATTTTAGTGGGACATATGTGGGGGACATGTTTTTATTATTAGGGACATGTGTTTTTATTATTTGGGGACATGTATGTTTTGGGGACATATGTGGGGACTGTGTTTATACTGTGTGGTGTGTTGTGTATTACACTAGACTGGTGATCAGTGAGTAAAAAGCTGTAAAAAACAGCTCATACTCACTGATCATCAGCCGGCTGCAGCGATCTGCTCTCCTCTCCTCAGCGATGACTTCTGTGTGAGGAGAGGAGGAGCCGATTGCCTAGCAACCGGCTGTTTGTTTACATCACATGACGGCCGTGATTGGACACGGCCGTCATGTGATCAGGAGGGCCAATCAGAGAGCCCTCCTGCCGATCTGAAATGCGCCGTGTCCGGGTGACACGGGCGCATCGGGATCGCGCCGCTGCGCGGGCACGCGCGCGCGATCCCGCTCCTTCTGATGGACGTTCCTGAACGTCCTATCAGAAGTAGATGGCTCCCACCCAGCCGTATATGTGCATTGGCCGGGTGGGAAGTGGTTAAGAGAAGTATGGACTCCAGAGAGAGAGATATAATTTTGCCCCTGTACAAATCATTAGTAAGACCTCACCTGGAATATGCAGTTCAGTTTTGGGCACCAGTTCTCAAAAAGGATATCGGGGAACTGGAGAAAGTGCAGAGAAGGGCAACCAAACTGATAAGAGGCATGGAGGAGCTCAGCTATGAGGAGAGATTAGAGGAACTAAATGTATTCACTCTTGAGAAGAGGAGAATAAGGGGGGATATGATCAACATGTTCAAATATATTAGGGGTCCATATAGTGAACTTGGTGTTGAGTTATTCTCTGTACGGTCAACCCAGAGGACATGGGGGCACTCTTTACGTCTAGAGGAAAAGAGATTTCATCTTCAAGTACGGAAAGGTTTCTTCACAGTTAGAGCTGTGAAAATGTGGAATAGACTCCCGCCAGAGGTGGTTCTGTCCAGCTCAGTAGATTGCATTAAGAAAGGCCTGGATACTTTCCTGAATGTACATAATATAACTGGGTACTAACATAGGTAAAGTTGATCCAGGGAAAATCCGATTGCCTCTTGGGGGATCAGGAAGGAATTTTTTTTTCCCCTGCTGTAGCAAATTGGAGCATGCTCTGCTGGTTTATTTTGCCTTCCTCTGGATCAATTGTGGGCATAAAATTGGGTATATTGGATTGTACGATTATTTTTTTATTTATTTATTTGTTTTTAAGGTTGAACTGGATGGACTTGTGTCTTTTTTCAACCTGACTAACTATGTAACTATGTAACTTTTTCTCTTTGAATTTTAAGTATCTTTTACAGAGATTTGTTTAATGAGTATTTTTGTATACATAATTATTTTTGTTCTAATATCTTATCTGTATCTTTTCAATAGAAATGTGCTTTTGCTATATATACACCCCTGAAGAAGGAGACGTTCGGTGCTCCAAAACGCGTAGGATGACAAACTCTATAGTGTATTGCACTATCTATCATTGATACCCATGTTGTTCAAATGGCTTTCTTATGTAATGCTTTTATGACAGTTTAACCACTTAAGCCCCAGGCCAATTTGCAGCCAAAGGACCAGGCCCCTTTTTGCGATTCGGCACTG
The DNA here is from genome assembly GCF_037356315.1 of Lithobates pipiens. NCBI lineage: Eukaryota > Metazoa > Chordata > Amphibia > Anura > Ranidae > Lithobates > Lithobates pipiens. Next base: position 564,106,127 of record NW_027507748.1, read on the forward strand.
TCGATTTAACTGACAATTGCGCGGTCGTGCGACGTGGCTCCCAAACAAAATTGGCGTCCTTTTTTTTCCCACAAATGGCTTTCTTTTGGTGGTATTTGATCACCTCTGCAATTTTTTATTTTTTCACTATAAACAAAAATAGAGCGACAATTTTGAAACAAAAATTCAATATTTTTTACTTTTTGCTATAATACATATCCCCAAAAAATATATAAAAAAACTTTTTTTTTCCTCAGTTTAGGCCAATACGTCTTCTACATATTTTTGGCAATTAGCGATTATTGATTGGTTTGCGCAAAAGTTATAGCGTTTACAAAATAGGAGATAGTTTTATAGCATTATTATTAAATTTTTTTTTTTTTACTAGTAATTGCGGCGATCAGCGATTTTTATTGTGACTGCCACATTATGGCAGACATATCAGACATTTTTGGGACCATTGTCATTTATACAGCAATCAGTGCTATTTAAATGCACTGATTCCCGTGTAAATGACACTGGCAGTGGAGGAGTTAACCACTAGGGGGGCAGTGTAGGGGTTATGTATGACGTGATGTGTTTTTTTTATTGTAGGGGGGCGTGGCCTGGCTTGTGACGTCACTGATCGTCCTTCCCTATAAAAGGGAACAGACGATCGGTGACAGCCACACAGGGAAGCACGAGGATAGGTTTGTTTACACAGACCTCTCCTCGTTCTTCAGCTCTGTGACCAGATCACGGGACACTAGCGGCGATCGGGTCCATTGGTCCCGCAGCCACGGTCACGGAGCACAGGACCAGGTCGGCGCACTCTCGAACCCATGGTTGGGCACTTAAAGAATCACGTACCGGTACATGATTGTGCCCAGCCGTGCCATTCTGCTGACGTATATCAGCGTGAGGCGGTCCTTAAGTGGTTAAAAATTTTGTTACCTATTTACTTTTCACTTTCTGTACGTGCCTTTAAAGTCCACCACTAAGGGTTCTCTTTGGTTTGCTTACCCTCTAGAAATGTATTGTTAAATTCTATTGACAAGTTTCTCTTTGGCTTTTACTAGTTCGTCAAAACACCTCATAACAATATGAACATTACATATAGTATGTGAAAAACAGTGCAGCGCTGCACTGTTTTTCACATTTCTGTTAGTTAGACCTAGTATCTGGTTTTTTGTGCTCAGCTGCTATTTTCTTAATTGATTTTTTCCATATCAACTAATTTTTTTACCAAGCGCAAGTTTTACTCCTTTTGTTTATTACATATAGTATGTACCGTCATCGCTGGGGTACTAGAGCTTGGTGGACATTCAGAGTAGACCCAACAATGTGTCCTGTTCACTTTCTTAGCTACCGTATATACTCGAGTATAAGCCGAGATTTTCAGCCTCTTTTTTGAGGCTGAAAGTGCCCCCCTCGGCTTATACTCGAGTCATCGCTGTCTGCCCGCTCGATCAGCGTGTCGAGCAGACAGACAGCGGCCATTCTATGATTCAAAAGCCGCGCCTCCGGCTCCGCCTTCGCCTGTGATAGGCGGAACACTGAATTTCCCAGCAGCCTGTGTTCCGCCTATCACGGGCGTCGTCTCATCCTCGTACTATGGACGAGGATGATACGACGTCCGTGATAGGAGGAACACAGGCTGCTGGGAAATTCAGTGTTCCGCCTATCACAGGCGAAGGAGGAGGCGCGGCTTTTGAATTTTACAATGGCCGCCGACGAAGAGGGCACGGGACGGAGGCAAGGCAAGGCACGGCACGGCACGGCACGGGACGGGACGAAGGCAAGGCACGACGGCAAGGCACGACACGGGACGGAGGCTCGGGACAAAGGCTCGGGACACAGGTAGGCTGGACACACACACACACACACACACACACACACACACACACACACACACACACACACACACACACACACACACACACACACACACACGGATGGAGACACACACACACGGATGGATGGATGGATGGATGGAGACACACACACACACAGGGATGGATGGATACACACACACACAGGGATGGATGGATGGATGGAGACACACACACACAGGGATGGATGGATGGATGGATGGAGACACACACACACAGGGATGGATGGATGGATGGATGGAGACACACACACACAGGGATGGATGGATGGATGGATGGAGACACACACACACAGGGATGGATGGATGGATGGACACACACACACACAGGGATGGATGGACGGACACACAGGGATGGACGGACACACAGGGATGGACGGACACACAGGGATGGACGGACACACACACAGGGATGGACAGGCATGTCTCACCCTCGGCTTATACACGAGTCAATAAGTTTGCCAGTTTTTTTGGGGGTAAATTGGGGGCCTCGGCTTATATTCGGGTCGGCCTATACTCGAGTATATACGGTAGTTGGAAAATGCACTTAAAAATTATAAATTAAGATACTCCTCATTTTTTGATGTAGAGCAGCTTCTTGCAGTGGCTGGCCTGGTCTCGTTCCTCAAGCTTCTTTACAACGACCCAGTCACCTGGTTAGAAAGAATGTAAACTGGTTATTGTGTCAGGGTCCAGGAGGGACTCCTAAACCCTATGGTGGACCCTTTTGAAGTTCATGTTACAGTGACTTCACCTACCCCATGTGACAGCTGCTGAGGAAAATAAACTCTGGTTTTGGTTGACCTCCAAGCAAAACTCATATGGCAATAACCCAGACATGTGGGAACTTAATGACTGTGGTCACTGCATCTTACCATCTGGGGTGTAATACCTGGAACCATTGACAAAAAAGGTTATTATCGGAGCGTCCTTCACCAGAAAGCTGATTCAAATTCCATCAAAGGGAGAAAGTTGTGGAACCTTTCATTCCTACTAGGTCACAAACTTGGCTAGAATTAGAGCGGTTAGTATTTTTGGTTTGAAAATTTGTCATTCTCATCACTATCATCCCCCCTTTTCCTCCTCATTACAAATTGGAGGAAGACACGCAGGGTTTAGAATGGTGCAGAAAAAAAAACAATGAAAACTGTGAAATAGCCTATGATACTTTTACCTTCTTATACACCTGCTTTCTACGTACATACACGTTCAGAAACTCCTTGGACCTGAAAAGATATTTATAAAGAAAAGTTATTACTCTATCCTTCATATTTTTTTTGTTTACAAATGTTTTTTTATTATTGGATAAGGTCATAATACGGTATATACAGTGGTGAAAAAGGCACAGGTGAGGAAATAATTTTTGATTATACATTACATATATGTATGTGTTACATCATATGGAGAAAGACATATATTTGAATGTAAACATATAATATATTTATGAGTAAAGACTTTCAAGTGTTAGGATAAAATACCCACAGTGAGCGTTAAACCAGTAGTGAGGTTTCCCATGGAGTCCATTTCTTTTTGTGAATATGCGTGGTGTCATATAATGTGTGGTGTATTCTTTCTGATAATTTAATATTTTCCATGTGGTTTAGAACCTGTGGCCATGGGATGTTGGTTGAGTGCCAGTTAAAGGCAATGGTCCAAAGAATAGAGCTAAATAGAGTATGGATTGATCTGGAACTGGCTGTTGGTATATCTTGTATGGGGTAGAATAGGAGGCATATTTGGGGTGTCATTGGGATTTTTCTGCCTGAGATTTGTTCTATCATGAGACTTGCAGTGTCCCAAATGTTCTTTAGATGAGTGCATTCCCAGAATGTATGTAGTAGTGTCCCATTGGTAGGGCAGCCCCTAAAACAGGGGGGATGTTGATGGGTAGAATGAGTTGATTTTGGTGAAAGTAAGATACCATCTAAGAAGTAGTGTGGTGGCAGATTCTCAGGGGAGAATGATAAGTTTAGGTCAAATTCCCATTGTGTCATGGGGTGTGATTTTTCTGCCATACTGAACTCGTTCAGACTTTTATAAAGTCTGAAAATTATTCTATTGTCAGGGGAGGAAATACAAATCTGTTCAAATTGTGAAAAGGGGGTAAGGAGAGTGAGTGAAAAGTGAGTATTTCTGGTAAAATTGTTTAATCTTTGTGTAATTCTCCTGTTCTGTATGAGCAAGATCAAATTTAGCTTGAAGCTCAGTGAATGATGAAATGCACTTATGGGTAAGTGATTTTAGGTTTGTTAGATTGTGAAGTTTCCATATTGTTAGTGGGTTTTGGTTGTCTAAGGCTGGATTCACACCTATGCATTTTTAGTGCTTTTTGCATTTTGCAGATTTGCACTACAGTCCATTTAACATGGTTTTCTATGGAACATGTTCTGTACTGCAAATCTGCAAAATGCAAAAAGCACTAACAAATGCATAGGTGTGAATCCAGCCTAAGTGGGGCTCTCCTAGAAAGGATGCTAGGGGAGGGATGTCTGAAGACATGCTAAATTTGATATTATGTCTGTTCCACAGTTGTAAAGAATGTGTTACTATTGTGATTAATGGTCTTATTTTCTGTGGTAGGATAGACTTGGACCAGAGTAGACCTTGTAAGGCTGCTTTCACACTGGGGCGGTATTCAGGCGTTACAGCGCTAAAAATAGCGCCTGTGTAGCGCCTGAAAAAAAACGGCCCCTTTCCCACCAGTGTGAGAGCCAGAGGGCTTTCACACTGGAGCGATGCGCTGGCAGGACGGTGAAAAAAGTCCTGCTTGCCGCATCTTTGGAGCGGTGAAGGAGCGGTGTATTCACCGCTCCTATACCGCTCCTACCCATTGAAATCAATGGGACACCGCGGCAATACCGCCGGCAAAGCGCCGATGCAGTGGCGCTTTGCGGGCGGGTTTAACCCTTTTTCGGCCGCTAGCGGGGGTTAAAACCACCCCGCTAGCGCCCGCAGACCGCCGCTAAAACGATGGTAAAGCGCCGCTAAAAATAGCGGCGCTTTACCGCCGACGCCGCTCCCGCCCCAGTGTGAAAGCAGCCTAAGTGGTATGGGAGGACTGATTGTTCTTCAAATAGGAGCCAGAGGATTTGGGTGACTGAGGCATACTATTGTGCTAGCTGTCTGACAGGTAATATAGCCATAAATTTGGGATGTTGAGACCTCCCTTTAGTTGTGGCCTAAACATTAAGGAGTAGCTGAACCTGGGTTTTTTGTTTTGCCATATGAATGTATTATTTTCTCTTTGCAGAGAATCAAATGTGTTTTTGGGTAATATAAGGGGAAGGGCTCTGAAAAAAAATACATTTGGGTAGTATAACCATTTTCATGGCTACTATTCTTCCTGATAATGATATTTGGTATGATGACCATAGCTTAATTATATTTTTGATATTGTTAAATAATGGTGGGTAGTTAGCATGAAATAGGGTTTTATATGAGGGAGTAATATGTATGCCTAGGTATTTGAATGAATCAGTGTGCCAATTAAATGTAAATCTGTCTTTAAGTGTTGATATTAAGGCTGGTGGAATATTGATAGGCAGAGCTGAGCATTTAGACACGTTTACGCCTAAGCCTGTCAGGTCATGAAATATGTCTAATGTTTTAGTTAGATTTGGTAGCGAGATAAGAGGGTCTGTTAGAAATAGTACGTCGTCCGCATAAAGGTTTAGTTTGAATTTCTTTTTATCCTTTGGTGTATACTTTGATATTTATGTTGTTTCAGATGGCACAGGCAAGGGGCTCTATTGCAAAAGAAAGAGGAGTGGGGATAGTGGGCACCCCTGCCTTGTGCCCCTGCTTAATGGGAAAAGTCTGAATTGTTGGATGCATGTTTGAGGGTTGTGGTATAAGGCTTTAAAACCATGTAGGAATTCACTATTTATGCCATATCTAGGGAGTAATGTATCCAAGTATGACCATCTGACGCTGTTGAAGGCTTAGTTTATGTCAAGATTGAGTAGGCGTGTAGATCTGGAGTGTAGGTTAGAGTCTTGAATAATGTTTGTAGTTATTCTTATGTTATCTGTTATTTGTTTGGAATGAATCTTATTTGGTTTGGATTGATTAATGGGGAAATAACTAAAGCTAACCTGTCAGATAGAACATGGCCAAATATTTTAAGATCATTATCAATGACTGAAATTGAGCGATAGAGTGACGGGTGCCATCTTGGGACATCTTATGCTTGTCTTTGGTCCGAAGTAAATAGTTAGGGTGTGCTGAGGTGCAGATGAAATTTGGATGTCCTGTGTGAAAATTGGCCCTGCGGACTGAGTTTAAAACTAGGTGATCGGAGGAGCTGTTATGGAGAGCCGCCGTTCCTCATCGCACTGCGTATGCGCCCCATCTATCCTTCATATTTAACCTGCAAAGAATGGTAAACAATACAACATTTGTGTACATTGGTAAATTGTCACTTTCATTCCTCAAAACCCACAATAACTAAACTCTCTGTAACCCTTACTTTCACGTTCTTACTAAAATACAACGCACTCAACACGTAAGAAGTCTGTTGCGGTAGGTTCAAACATATTCTTGTTATTATATACAAACAATGAGAAGACTATAACATGATACAAATGTGGGGTAGATATTTCATAGTTCCCAAAACAAAAATGAAAAAACAAAACTAGATGGAATGCTACCTTCACTATTTTAGCAATAGAAAAAAAATACAATGGGAAACACACGAGAGCATCTCAACATCTTTTCATGGACCAGCCACACAAAGTTCAAAAACGGGCCTGAGAATTTTTAATCACACAAACATGTACTACACATCCAACAACTCGTTCATCATTACAGATTTCTGAAGCCACAGCTGAACTGCTTCCAAGGTATTTTTATTCTTGGGTCTCGTACCTCCAGACATCAAAAGTACCTTCCAAAGGAATATACCTTACTGTACCCTCTGACCATATATGCCATTCTTTAAGGCCTTAGCCCCATACCAAGACTTCATATATTGTGTAGCTGTCTGACGACATGGACGACCCATTGCCCATGACGATTCAAACCGTTTTTTTGGCGAACTCTGTGTCCAAAGAACCCTGCGCTTTACTTTCGGAGCGGTTATTGTTTGCGCCCTCCTGGCTTGGGGTGTGGAACCATGCATTTCCAAGTCTCGGGGCTGGCTAGCCCGAGGCAACGCCACTGCAGGGACAGGCCCGGAATGGATCTCGGGGCCTATTGATTCAAAGGTGGTCCGGTGCCGTCTCATCTAAGGGAAAGGCCCAGCAACTGGAGAAACCACAGGGGAGGACTCTTCAGGAGAAGGCTGTGCACAAGGCTGTCTTCTCTGAAGGAGCTTGGAGGCTCAGTTGAAGGACACTACATGGATCTACACTCATACGGTATCACCAGATCGGCTGAGAGATACTGGTATCGTATGATAGCTCTTTAAAATTGTCTATGTCCCTCAGTTACTAGAGTATTCTACACTCATGTCTGTGGCAGACACTTTTACACAAGTATTCTATGCTCAAGTCTGTGGCAGACACTTCCCTTAACACCCTGCCGGCTGCTAGGCCTAGTGAGAGGAGGTCCATCTGGGGGTTGTAAAATCCAGCTGTGAAACAGTTGCTATTCTCTGGATTTTTTCTATAAGAGACTTTCTATTTTTGCAGTCCAAAGTACCTGAGCTTATTCCTAACCCTCTAATCTAGCCTGTGAGACTCTGTTTCTGCTTCAAATAAATAACCCAAAAGAAGATTCAGTGTCAGTTTCCACAGTTCTTTGGGCCATCTACCATGGGAAACTCTAGCCCGAGAAGCACTCAAGAAGGTAACGGTAAGCCCAATAAAACCAGCAGCTCCTTCGGGGGTCAGTGCTACACAAGATACCAGCATCAGTGGAAGTACCCCAATCTAGTGAGTCTCTTTCAATAGCCTGGCTATTGAATTGACCAGACTAGAGGTGCAGAGATTCTCATCCAAAGTGGTTCAGATCTTGATGAAGGCCACAAGATCATCCATGAACGCTGCATTAGAGAGGATATGAAGAAAGTTTGTTTAGTTTGCTCAGCAAAAGATTTCTCTCCTGTGTTCCTAGCTCTAGCCAATATCCTGGACATTTTTACAATCAGCGTTAGAGGTTGGTCTGGCATACAACTCCATTAAACTACAGGTCTTTGCCTTTATCCTCTTTTTCCGGGTGCAGATGGATGGAAGAGCCATTGACCAGATGCTTCATGCCAGCAGTAATCTATACAGTGCTTTGAAAAAGTATTTATACCCCTTGAAATTTTCCACATTTTGTCATGTTGCAACCAAAAACTTAAATGTATTTTATTGGGATTTTATGTGATAGACCAACACAAGGTGGCACATAATTGTGAAGTGGAAGGAAAATTAGCTGTTCTCTGAACCCCTTTAGAGATTTGTTAAAGAACTTTGGTGAACAAACAGCATCATGAAGGTCAATGAACACACTAGACAGGTCAGGGATAAAGTTGTGGAGAAGTTTAAAGAAGGGTTTAGGTTATAAAAAATGGTCCCAAGCTTTGAACATCTCACAGAGCACTGTTCAATCCATCATCAGAAAATGGAAAGGGTATGGCACAACTGCGAACCTACCAAGACAGGGCTGTCCACCTAAACTGACAGGCTGGGAAAACAGAGCATTAATCAGAGAAGCAGCCAAGAGGCCCATGATAACTCTGGAGGAGCTGCAGAGATCCACAACTCAGATGAGAGAATCTGTCCACAGGACAAAAATTAGTTGTGCACTCCACAAATCTGGCCTTTATGGAAGAGTGGCATGAAGAAAGCCATTAATGAAAGAAAGCTATAATAAGTCCTGTTTTCAGTTTGCGAGAAGCCATGTGGGGGACACAGCAAACATGTGGAAGAAGGTGCTCTGGTCAGATGAGACCAAAATTAAACCTTTTGGCCAAAAGCAAAACACTGTGTGGCAGAAAACGAACACTGCACATCACCCTGAACACACCATCCCCACCATAAAACATGGTGGGGGCTGCATAATGTTGTGGGGATGTTTTTCTTTAGGGGAAGATGGTTGAAGCCAAATACAGGGCAATTTTAGAAGAAAATTGTTAGTCTGCAAAAGACTTGAGACTGAGGCGGAGGTTCACCTTCCAGCAGGACAATGACCCTAAACACACAGCCAGAGCTGAACCATGGAATGGTTTTTGTTCAAAGTATATTCATGTGTTAAAATGGCCCAGTCAAAGTCTAGACCTAAATCCAAATGAGAATCTGTGGCAAGACTTGAAAATTGCTGTTCGCAGACATCCTCCATCCAATCTGACAGGGCTTCAGCTATTTTGCAAAGAATGGGCAAATACAGTTCCTTGCGAAAGTATTCGGCCCCCTTGAACTTTTCAACCTTTTGCCACATTTCAGGCTTCAAACATAAAGATATAAAATTTTAATTTTTTGTGAAGAATCACCAACAAGTGGGACACAATTGTGAAGTGGAACGAAATCTATTGGATATTTTAAACTTTTTTAGCAAATAAAAAACTGAAAAGTGGTGCGTGCAAAATTATTCGGCCCTTTACTTTCAGTGCAGCAAACTCACTCCAGAAGTTCAGCGAGGATCTCTGAATGATCCAATGTTGTCCTAAATGACTGATGGTGATAAATAGAATCCACCTGTGTGTAATCAAGTCTCTGTATAAATGCACCTGCTCTGTGATAGTCTCAGGGTTCTGTTGAAAGCGCAGAGAGCATCATGAAGACCAAGGAACACGCCAGGCAGGTCCGTAATACTGTTGTGGAGAAGTTTAAAGCCGGATTTGGATACAAAAAGATTTCCCAAGCTTTAAACATCCCAAGGAGCACTGTGCAAGCGATCATTTTGAAATGGAAGGAGTATCAGACCACTGCAAATCTACCAAGACCTGGCCGTCCCTCTAAACTTTCAGCTCAGACAAGGAGAAGACTGATCAGAGATGCAGCCAAGAGGCCCATGATCACTCTGGATGAACTGCAGAGAACTACAGCTGAGGTGGGAGAGTCTGTCCATAGGACAACAATCAGTCATACACTGCACAAATCTGGCCTTTATGGAAGAGTGGCAAGAAGAAAGCCATTTCTCAAAGATATCCATAAAAAGTATTGTCTAAAGTTTGCCACAAGTCACCTGGGAGACACACCAAACATGTGGAAGAAGGTGCTCTGGTCAGATGAAACCAAAATCTAACTTTTTGCCCACAATGCAAAACGATATGTTTGGCGTAAAAGCAACACAGCTCATCACCCTCAACACACCATCCCCACTGTCAAACATGGTGGTGGCAGCATCATGGTTTGGGCCTGCTTTTCTTCAGCAGGGACAGGGAAGATGGTTAGTCTGCAAAAGACCTGAAACTGGGACGGAGATTTATCTTCCAACAAGACAATGATCCCAAACATACAGCAAAATCTACAAAGGAATGATTCACAAATAAATGTATCCAGGTGTTAGAATGGCCAAGTCAAAGTCCAGACCTGAATCCAATCGAGAATCTGTGGAAAGAGCTGAAAACTGCTGTTCACAAACGCTCTCCATCCAACCTCACTGAGCTCGAGCTGTTTTGCAAGGAAGAATGGGTAAGAATTTCAGTCTCTCCATGTGCAAAACTGATAGAGACATACCCCCAAGCGACTTGCAGCTGTAATCGCAGCAAAAGGTGGCTCTACAAAGTATTAACGCAAGGGGGCCGAATAATTTTGCATGCCCCACTTTTCTTTTTTTTATTAGTTAAAAAAGTTTCAAAAATCCAATAGATTTCGTTCCACTTCACAATTGTGTCCCACTTGTTGGTGATTCTTCACAAAAAAATAAAATTTTTATATCTTTATGTTTGAAGCCTGAAATGTGGCAAAAGGTTGAAAAGTTCAAGGGGGCCAAATACTTTCGCAAGGCACTGTATGTCACTCTCTAGATGTGCAAAGCTGGTAGAGACATACCCAAAAAAACTTGCAGCTCTAATTGCAGCGAAAGGTGATCCTACAAATTATTGACTCAGGGGGATGCATATATATGCACGCCACACTTTTCAGGTATTTGTAAAATATTTTGATAACCATTTATCATTTTTCTTTCACTTTACAATTATGTGCCACTTTGTGTTGGTCTATCACATAAAATCTCAATAAAATACATTTTCGTTTTTAATTGTAACATGAAAAAAATTTGGAAAATTTCAAGGGGTTTGAATACTTTTTCAAGGCACTGTACAATTTTGCAAACTGGTTCTGACTAGTATTCCAATATTTCTCTTCTCCCTAATTTTTTCTCTATCACTCAGCTAATGTGACCCCAATGCTGATGGAGAGGGGCAGTGGGGGGGGGGGTCAAATGAAAATGCTATGCAGGCGACTGGCATCCTCCATATCAACTGATGTTGCCATTGGTCATTAGGATGCCGGCAGCTAGAAGGTTGTAATGGTGCACAGTGAAAACCTGTGGCTTTGTGTAACTCAAACTCATCCACACGTCTGCTTGTATACAATTTTTGGACAATTTTTAGGCATTTTGCCGAGGCACCCCTGAAGGAACCTCAAGGCACCCTGGTTGAAAAAGGCTGCTTTAAGTTATAGATCTAGTCTGAAAAAAAAAAAGCCATCCTGTACAATGCTTAGGTCCTACTCTGGACTCTTTTTTTTAGGAGTACCTTGCTTCATGAGAGCAGCCTAACCAGAGCTAGTGAGCTCTATAAACTGCATTGGTTTCTTAAAATATAATATAATATAGGATTTTAATAACAAAAGTTCCACACAGTAACACATTTAGAATTGCTTTCTTTGATATACCATATTTACATCCAAAACCTGAGATTCAAGTCCTTTGTAAACAATTCTGAAAAAACACTAGTTAACTACTTCCCGCCCAAGGTACGTCCAGGGCCACCCTTGAATTTGCGGGGGTATATCTGAATGACGCCTGCAGCTACAGGCATCATTCAGTGCCGGCGATTCCCTACACCATAAGAATGATCATACCGGCCGTTCCGCCCCCCCTCTGGTGCTTCTACTGACTCACCGCTTCCATTGGTGAGTCGGAGACAGGATCCGCCAGCCCTGGATGGTGAACAGAGATTTCTGGCAGACCAGGTGGTCGCTGGAGTCCCTATGATCGTTCGGAGGTCGGGTGCAATGTTATGGCATCACACCCGGCCTCTGTATTGAAGCGAATGGCGCCACCTCGGCTAGGAAGCTGTGATTGTTAATTTATTTTAGGTTTCCCAGCCTAGAGGTGAGATGTGGGGTCTTATTGACCCCACACCTCACTGTAAAGAGGGACCGATCATGCCATATTTCTATCACAAGGGATGATTAGATTCCTTGTAATAGGAATAAAAGTGATCAAAGAAAATTTTTTTTTTTTAAAGTCTCAAACTAAAATAATTAAAAAGAAAATTAACAATAAATTTTTTTTAAAGCGCCCCTGTGTGCTCGCACGCAGAAGCGAATGCATATGTAAGTCCCACCCACATATGGAAACGGTGTTCAAATCACACATGTGAGGTATCACCACGAGCTTTACAGTGAGAGCAATAATTCTAGACCTAGACCTTCTCTGTAACTCAAAACATGTAACCAGTAAAAAAAATTTAAAGCGTCGCCTATGGGGATTTTTAAGTACTGAAGTTTGGCTCCATTCCACGGGCATGTGCAATTTTGAAGCGTGACATGTTAGGTATCTATTTACTCGGTGTAACTTCAGTTTTCACATTATGCAAAAATTGGGATAACATTAATGTTTTATTTTTATAGCATGAAACAGTTTAAAAAAAAAAAAAAAAAAAAAGTGTTCGAAAAAAAAATGCTGCACAAATACCGTGCAAGATAAAAAGTTGTAACAACCGCCACCGTATTCTCTAGGGTCTTTACTAAAAAAATATATATAATGTTTGGGGGTTCTATGTAATTTTCTAGCAAAAACAAATGATGAATTTTACATGTAGGAGAGAAATGTCAGAATTGGCCTGGATGGGAAGTGGTTAAATTCTACTGACAGAAATGAATTCAGTAGAATGTATTGAAACTGTTATATACTCGAGTATAAGCCGAGATTTTCAGCCTCTTTTTTGAGGCTGAAAGTGCCCCCTCGGCTTATACTCGAGTCACCGCTGTCTGACTGCTCGATCAGCGTATCGAGCAGACAGACGGCGGACATTAAAATTCAAAAGCCGCGCCTCCTTCTCCGCCTCCGCCTGTGATAGGCGGAACACTGAATTTCCCAGCAGTCAGTGTTCCGCCTATCACGGACATCCGTTCATTCTCATACTACGGACGAGTATGAGAGGATGTCCGTGATAGGCGGAACACAGGCTGCTGGGAAATTGAGTGTTCCGCCTATCACAGGCGGAGGACGGAGGCGCGGCTTTTGAATTGTAGAATGGCCGCCGAGAAGAGCGGCGATCCATCGGCACGACACGGGACGGAGGAGGCACGGAACGGAGGAGGCACGGGACAGAGGAGGCACGGGACAGAGGAGGCACGGGACAGAGGAGGCACGGGACAGAGGAGGCACGGGACAGAGGAGGCTCGGGACGACGGCGGCTCGGGACGGAGGCTTGGGACACAGGTAGGCTGGACACACACACAAGGCTGCACGGACACACACACACACACACACACACACACACACACACACACACACACACACACACACACACAGGGATGGATGGATGGATGGATACACACACACACACACACACACACAGGGATGGATGGATGGATGGATGGATACACACACACACACACACACACACACAGGGATGGATGGATGGATGGATGGATACACACACACACACACACACACACACACACAGGGATGGATGGATGGATGAATACACACACACACACACACACACACACACACACACACACACACAGGGATGGATGGATGGATGGATACACACACAGGGATGGATGGACGGACACACACACAGGGATGGATGGATGGATGGATGGATGGACACACACACAGGGATGGATGGACGGACACACACACAGGGATGGACGGACACACAGGGATGGACAGCCATGTCTCACCCTCGGCTTATACACGAGTCAATAAGTTTTCCAGTTTTTTGGGGGTAAATTGGGGGCCTCGGCTTATATTCGGGTCGGCCTATACTCGAGTATATACGGTATTTAGACTCCATGCACATTGAAGCTCAAAAAAGCTTTTTCTGGACGCCAGATTGCTGGCAGAAAACGCTGGTTGAAAAACATGCTTTTAACAGCGTTTTATACTAGCGTTTATGAGCGTTTATGAGCGTTTTTACAGCGTTAGCGTTAATGGGCGTTTTTTATAAAAATACACAGAGGACATTCCAAAAATCCCACAATGCATTGAAAAATAGAATGCCGAACACTAATTAACGCATGTTTATGAGCGTTTAATAGCGTTTATGAGCGTTTATCAGCATTTGCCGTTTCTTGGCGGTGAAAAACGGCACTTTGAACGCAAATTTCTGCCGTCCAGAAAAAAGACCATAAACTCCACTGCTCATTAAAGCTAAAAAACGTCCATGTGTGCATGGATACATAGGCTAACATAGAGTGCAGTTTATGGGCTTTTAAAAAAAACACCCAAACTCCAATAAACTGCAGTTTATGAGCTCCAGTGTGCATGGAGCCTTAGGGTTGAAAATGTTTTTATTTTTATCATCAGTAAGAACAACATTTAAATTACATCGCCCATAGCTTGAATCCTATTAGCAAATAGTACATTATAAAGGGTGTCAACTGCAGAACCAAAGGTCTGAAGCTGTTATTTAAAAGGATCTAAGCCCAGTAGATAATAAACACAACAATAAAAGCTTATCTGCTTTTTTGTTAAATATCTTGGGCATAAAACATAAATCCGGTTTCTATATTTACATTGCATTTGTTTCTCACAGTTAAATGAGCTATTAAAGCTTCTTTCCGCGTGTCCTACTGTCCTTCTTTTTTTCTTTATTAATGTCTCGAAGAAGGGTCACTCTTTTGTAATCAAAGAAAATGAATATTTTTTTCATGAAGGGATGGGTATTCAACTCTCATAAATACATAGTTGCCAACGTTTTCAAAAAATTTCCAGGGAAGACTTTTTTTGTTGTGCATCCAGCAAGCCAGTTTAAGCTGAGAATGAACTGGACACTTTAACCCCTTTCCTGCCTAGGCCAGATTTCAGAGCTGTCACACTTTGAATGACAATTGAGTGGTCATGCAGCACTGTACCCAAATTACATTTTTATAATTTTTTTGAGACAGATAGAGCTTTCTTTTGGTGGTATTCATTAACCACTGGGATTTTTTCGAATCAAAATAAAAAAGACCGAAAATTTCAGTTACACAATTTTGCAAATAAGTAATTTTGCTTCTTCGCTGATGTGTGCTGATAAGGCTGCACTGATGGGGCTCCACTGATGTGCACTGAGGGGCATTGATGAGGCTGCGCTGATAAGTCACACTGATTTTCAGCGTATACAATGTAATGTGCCCTGTCAGCCTTGCCACTTATCGGCTCTCCTTTCTTCACATTGACAGCATGCGAGGAAAGGACTGCTGATAAACAGCAAGTCTGTTTACATGTGACCAGTTGTGATTGGACACAGCTGATCACATGGTAAAGGACTGTTGTGATTGGCCCTTTACTGTGATCTGTAATCAGCTGTGTCCAAATGACACAATAGTCACAGAGTGCACCCAATGTGTGCCCCTGGGGGTGTGGTTCTGGGAGGGCGTCAGCGCTGCCTTTTGGCTATAGCATGGGCAGGAAGAAGTTAATTAGGGGTGGGACATTCATTTAAAAGGCATATCAGTATTCTGTTGTAAAATGTAATTATAAAATACTGTATGTGCAAAAAGATTTATCATAATAAGGACAGAAAGAAAGCTAAAAAAAAGTATTGTTTATTAGTAAAAATTATTTATGCATTTGTTTAGCCAGATGGCCATGCATGGCATGGCACCACCCAGCTCAACAAAAGTTGGCTTAAAAATTCAAGGAACTGGGTGGAATATTATCAGCCAAACAGGGATTGCATCCAATCAGATGCAGTTATTGTCTGGGTATTCAGATAGCCACGGCTGACATTATCTAAATATAATTGCCACCAGAGGGGATTCCCCCATCTCTTTTGTGTGGATGGGGGAGTCAAGCGATTTCCCTCTTTCGGGGATGAACAAAAGAAATGTTCACTTATATGGCTAGCCTTAGTCTGTAAAACAATTACACTGTGGTGCTGCAATATCTGTTTTAATGTTTGTCAGCAATGTATAGGGGGGCCAAACAATGGCCACCAATGTTGTGGGGAATTTACACTGACATTCAATGTAAGGGGAGATTTCTACACTGACCACAAATGTAAGGGGGAGGGGGGGGGGTTACACTAACCACCAATATAAGGGGGATTTCTTCACTGGCAACGAATATAAGGAGGGACCCTACATTGGCCACCAATATTGTGGGGATTTTACACCGACAACCAATGCAAGGGGAGATTTCTACACTGACCACCAATGTAAGGGGGAATTTACACTGACCACAAATGTAAGGGGGACTTTACACTGACCACAAATATAAGAGGAGATTTCTACACCAACCACCAATGTAAGGGGAGATTTACATTGACCACCAATATAAAGGGGCTTTCTACACTGACAAGCAATGTAAGGTGGGACCCTACACTAACCACCAATGTAACTGAGACATTTACACTGACCAGTAGGGATGAGCTTTGAATTTGAGTCAAACCCATGTTCGACTCGAACACCGTCTGTTTGGCTGTTCGCTGAATTCCGAACATTATGGGCCGTTTGTGCCAAATTCGAGTGGCGTGTCACGGCCCATAATTCACTGCGGCATCGCAGTGCATTGCTGACCTGCATGCTTTGGCCAATCACAGCGCAGAAAAAAAAGGAGAGCCATAATTGGCCAAAGTTAGGGTGGCTTTGGCCAATTATGTCTCAGGGGGTTTAGTACACGACCCACACTATATAAAGCTGCCTGCGTGGCGGCCTTGTGTAGTGTGTTGCAGCGGTGGTTAACCACCTCGCGCCCGCCCTATAGCCGAATGACGGCCGTAGAGCAGGCGCGTTCGTCCGGGAGGCCGTCCCTGGACGTCCTAATGTTTACTTCCGTAATGCGCGCCGCCGCGGGCACGCATCGCGGAAGTTCTGTATTTCGCCGTGTCCCCCGGGGACAGGCAAACACAGATCGCTGTAAACGGCCAATCACAGTGGCTGTTTACAGCGTGATCGGCGTGTCCAATGGGAGATGATCTCATATGTAAACATATGAGATCATCTCTCAGCGTCGCTCTCCCTCCTCACACAGAGAGTGTGAGAGGGGAGAGATGAATGGCTGCAGCGGCAGCCGTTCTGCCTTGAGTTAAAAAAAAAAAAAGTAAAAAAAAAAAAGTGCCATCCTCCCCCAGCAGTGCCATCCGCCCCAGTGCCATCCGCCCCAGTGCCATCCACCCCAGTGCTACCTGCCCCCAGTGCCATCCACCCCAGTGCTACTTGCCCCCAGTGCTACCTGCCCCCAGTGCCACCTGCCCCCAGTGCCACCTGTTGTCAGTGCCATTTGTCCCCAGTGCCATCTGTCATCAGTGCCACGTATAAGTGCCACCTGTCATCAGTGCCACGTGTCATCAGTGCCACATAGGGCCATCTGTCATCAGTGCCACGTATCAGTGCCATTTGTCATCAGTGCCACCTGTCAGTGTCACGTGCCATCTGTTGTCAGTGTCACGTGTCATCAATGCCACTTATCAGTGCCATCTGTCATCAGTGTCACGCGTCATCGGTGCCATGTATTAGTGCCATCTGTCATCGGTGGCACGTATTAGTGCCACGTATTAGTGCCATCTGTCATCAGTGCCACGTGTCTTCAGTGCCACGTGTCATCAGTGCCACGTATAAGTGCCACGTGTCATCAGTGCCACATATTAGTGCCATCTGTCATCAGTGCCACATATTAGTGCCATCTGTCATCAGTGTCACGTGTCATTGTCCTGGTGCTTCAAAAGTGTAATAAATAGTCAACAAGTTAGATGTGTAATTTATGTTCCTAGAACACATGATGGCGCTACCTGCATGTTGGGCCTCTCTATGTGGCCAGGCTGTGAAAAAGTCCCACACATGTGGTATTGTAATACTCAGGAGGAGTAGCAGAATTTTTTGGGGGGTGTCATTTGTGGTATACACATGCCATGTGAGAAAAATAACCTATTACAATGACAATTTTGTGGAGAAAAAAAAATGAAAAATCTTAATTTTGCAAAGAATTGTGGGAAAAAAATAACAACATCAAAAATCTCACTATGCCTCTTACTAAATACCTTGGAATGTCTACTTTCCAAAAAGGGGTCATTTGGGGGGTATTTGTACTTTCCTGACTTGTTCGGGTCACAAGAAGCGAGATAGGCCACCAGTACATCAGAAGTGATCAATTTTGTGCGATTCGCACCACAGCTTGTAGACTCTCTAACTTTCACAAAGACCAAATAATATCCACTAATTTGGGTTATTTTTACCAAAGATATGTAGCAGTATAAATTGTGGCCAAAATTTATGAAGAAAAATTAATAATTTGCATAATTCTGTCACAGAAACAAAGAAATATGCGTTTTTTTTCAAAATTTTCGGTCTTTTTTCATTTATAGCGCAAAAAATAAAAACCCTAGAGGTGATCAAATACCACCAAAAGAAAGCTCTATTTGTGGGAAAAAAAGGACAAAAAATTAATTTGGGTACAGTGTTGCATGACTGAGTAATTGTCATTCAAAGTGTGAGAGCACCGAAAGCTGAAAATTGGTCTGGGCAGGAAGGGTGTTTAAGTGCCCAGTAAGCAAGTGGTTAAAGACAGAGAGAGACAGTGTCATTTAATTTGCGTTAGAGTAGACAGGTGAGTTAGTTAGCTTCAGTTACAGTGTGTAGAGGATATATATGCATCCCAGGTGTTGTATATATATATATATACATATATATATATATATAAATACACTGTATTCAGTTTAGCTAGATCCGTTCCTGTTATTCTCTTTATAATATACTGACAGGCAGGGAGCTGCAGTATTTTCAATTAGTGTACTCTGTCCTTTGCACAGTGTGTACCTAAAGCTTACCTGAAAACAATTGCCGGTGTTCTCATACAAATACAGGCAGGAGCTGCAGTATTTTGTTTTAGTGTCCTTTGCACAGTGTGCACCTAAAGCTTACCCAAATACAATTGCTGGTGTTCTCATAAAAATACAAGCAGGGAGCTGCAGTATTTTGTTTGTGTCCTTTTCACAGTGTGCACCTAAAGCTTACCTGAATACAATTGCTGGTGTTCTCATACTAATACCACAGGCAGAGAGCTGTAGTATTTTCAGTTAGTGCACTGTGTCCTCTGCACAGTATTCAACTAATGCTAACTGCTGACAATTGCTGGTGTTCATACTAATAATACTACAGGCAAGCAGTTGATTCTTCTAGCTGCAGTATAATCAGTATATATATATACACATCTCCCTGCAGGCCATTAGTATGTCTGGAAGGCCAACAAGGAAAGGCAGACAGTCACGAGCCAAGTGCATCCCTCATCAGCACGTGGCCGTGGGACACGCTTGTCCTTTTTTTCGGCAGCTGGCCGCATTGAGCCGCAAAATACCGAAGACTTGGTAGAGTGGATGACCAAGTCGTCCTCATCCTCCTCATCCAGTCACAGGGTACTTTGGCAAAGCAGCTGCCAATGCAGCCTCTTCCCTCGGCTCAATGGCATCAGTCACTCCTTCCACCATGTCCTCCTGAGGAGTCCCCCGAACTGTTTGACCACAGTGTTGGGTACATGCTCAAGGAGGATGCCCATTGTTTTGAAGGCTCTGATGATGGTACCCAGCTAGAGGAAGGCAGTAATATGAGCCCAGAAAGAGGGGGTGCCCAAGAAGGACAGCAATCTGGCATTCATTTTCCCCCTAGCTGCAGCATACTGCCTGGTTTGCTCCAGTGATGATGAGGGAGGGGATGACGAGGTCACTGACACCTCGTGGGTGCCTGATAGGAGAGAGGAGCAGGCACATCTCCAACGAGGCAGGATGCCCTCTAGGGGCCAGCTTAAGGGCAGCACACCAACTGCATCACACCACAGAGCTCCACATGTGCAGGACGCTGCTGTCTTTGCGCATTATTCCAAAAGTTCTTTGGTGTGGGCACCACATGCTTGACCAGATATATGTCAACCTGCCATACAGTTCGTTGGCAAGCATACCTAAAAGACCCACACCAAAGAGCAAAGCGGACTTCTCCTTGCTCTTCATCAGCTGGGATCTCCAACCCCACTATACCTTCAGTCCTCTCTTAAATCTGCACTGAGAAGAATGAAGGTGTAGAATTAGGTGTGTCACAGCCGAGTACTTGCGGGCAATCTGCTATCGGTACACCGACTTCAGATTGTACCAGGCAAATTTCCCTGCCCCAGCTGCTGCACCATCAAAAGAAGTTCACTCCCAGCCATCCACATGCCCAACAGTTGAATGCTAACTTGGCTAAATTGCTAACACTTCAACTGCTGCCTTTTCAGTTGGTAGACTCTGTCCGTTTCTGAGAGTTTGTGGAATGTGCGGTTCCTCAGTGGCAGGTTCCCAAATGCCACTTTTTCTCACAGAAGGCGATTTCGGCTCTCTACTGGCATGTGGAAGGCAATGTCTTGGCCTCGCTGGACAGGGCGGTCAGCGGTAAGGTGCATATTACCGCTGTCTCATGGTCCAGCAGGCATGGACAGAGACATTACCTATCCTTCACGGCACATTGGGTGACTCTGCTGGCAGCTGGGAAGGATGCAGGACAAGGTGCAGTAGTGTTGGAGGTTGTTCCGCCCCCACGTCTCCAAAATGCTACTACTGGTGATTCTGACACACCTCTCTCCTCCACCCTCTCCTCTTATTCTTCCTCCATGGCTTCCTGTGCTTTGTCCTCAGAACCAGCAGTGCTCCGTAGGCGTTCAAGGGGCTATGCAAGCACGCAGGCAAAAAGATGCCATGTGGTGCTTGCGCTGGTGTGCTGGGGGACAAGAGCCACACTGGGGCAGAGATTCTGTCAGCTCTGCAGGGGCAGGCTGAGTGGTGGTTGAGGCCATGCCAGATTAAGCCAGGAATGGTGGTTTGCGACAATGGCACCAACCTCCTCTCCACTCTCCGACAGGGACAACTGACCCATGTACCCTGTTTGGCTCACATCCTTAACTTGGTGGTGCAGCGGTTTTTGGACAGGTACCTGGGCTTACAGGATGTCCTAAGGCAGACCAGGAAAGTCTGTGTGTAGTCGTATAATGCCAGTGCTCGGCTGGCTGACCTCCAAAAGGAATTTAACCTGCCCAAGAACTGCCTAATCAGTGAAATGCCCACCAGGCAGAACTCAATGTTGGCCATGCTGTAGCGGCTGCACATGCAGCAGACGGCCATCAATGAGTACATGTGTGACTATGGCTCCAGGACAGGGTCAGGGGAGCTTGTTTTTTTTTACCCACGCCAATGGGCCATGATCGGGGATGCATGCACTGTCCTGTCACCATTTGAGGAGGCTGCGAGGATGGTGAGCAGTGACAGTGCATGCATCAGTGACACTGTCCCTCTTGTCTACCTGTTGGAGCATTCGCTGTGTGGAATAATGGACAGGGCACTTGAGGAAGAACAGAGGCAGGAAGAGGAGGACTTCCTTACCTCTCAAGGCCCCCTTATCCAGACAGTGTTGCTGCTGGCCCACTGATCACACAATAAAAGGATGAGGAGGTGGAGGAGGAGGATTGTGCCAGCATGGAGGTGGAGCCTAGCATTCAGCATCAGCAGAAGTCTTTAAGGGATCATTTACAGTCCCAAGAAACCCATGGACTTGTATGTGGCTGGGAGGAGGTGGCTGCGGATCATGTCGCCCTTAGTGACCCAGAGGACTCTGGATCGTATGCCTCAGCTAACCTACTCTGCATGGCCTCCCTGATCCTGCAAAGCCTGCAGAAGGATCCTTGTATTAGTCCGATCAAGGAGAGGGATCATTACTGGCTGGCAACCCTCCTTGATCCCAGTTACAAGGGTAAGGTTGCGGACCTTAACTTGCCGTTGCAGAGGGAGCAGAGGATGAAACCTCTTCGTGAGGCCTTGCACAAAGGTCTGTGCAATGCGTTCCCACAGACTGGGAGGTTATAAATTCCTGGTCCTGGACAACGTGTTGCCGAGGCTTTGGTCAGTCACAGAAGGAGGCATAGAGAAGGTGGCCGTCTGACCGATGCGTTCAGACAATTTTTTAGTTCACAGCCCCAAGGTATGGTCGGTCCCAGCAACCATCACCAGCGTCTGATTTACAGTGGGGCAAAAAAAGTATTTAGTCAGCCACCAATTGTGCAAGTTCTTCCACTTAAAAAGATGAGAGAGGCCTATAATTGTCATCATAGGTATACCTCAACTATGAGAGACAAAATGTGGAAACAAATCCAGACAATCACATTGTCTGATTTTTGCAAGAATTTATTTGCAAATTATGGTGGAAAATAAGTATTTGGTCACCTACAAACAAGCAAGATTTCTGTCTCTCACAGACCTGTATCTTCTTCTTTAAGAGGCTCCTCTGTCCTCCACTTATTACCTGTATTAATGGCACTTGATTGAACTTTTTATCAGTATAAAAGACACCTGTCCATAACCTCAAACAGTCACATTCCAAACTCCACTATGGTGAAGACCAAAGAGCTGTTAAAGGACACCAGAAACAAAATTGTACTAAAAACAAAATGGTTAATTAGTGTAGCGCTAAGTGTAAAATAAACAAAATACGTCAAAATTTAATTAATCATACAGTATGAATGGAATCATACAATATAGTGCACAAAAAAGATTGGTGCAAAACCAAACTAAAAGGGAAACTGTGAACATGGTTCAAAATTCAATCAAAAGTGTCCTGCAGCTGTGAAAGTCCACTAAATGGGCAAAGAGTGAATATTCATGTGAGGTGTTGCCAAAACACGGATTCAATCTGAATATGGTGCTGGAAACTTGAAACCGGTTGTCTGAAGACACATCTACACCGACCAGAAGATGAAAAGATGGGTACTCTTACCGGTATGGTTGGACACACATGCCATACAACAGTGGGTCATAAAGGTTTAGAGTCTCAGTCTGGTGCTGTATGTGGACCGTGGTTGGATGAATCCTGATAGGGGGTACGCACCTCTCCGTCTTGGGACTCCAAGGGAGGGTGCCCTTAGATCATAAGCGTATCCAGAACTGGCTCTCTCTTTCTCCTCCAAAACTCAAGATGGAAAAAATTGTATATGGAAAAAGAACACAAAGGGGGCTCCAAATGGTGCAGGTCAAACAAAGATCAATAAATTTATTGCTATATGTCACAAATCACACATGACATGCAATATATTAAAAAGTGATCACAGAGTAAAAAAATATCCAAAAAGTAAAAAACAATGTGGGGTACAAAGAAGGTGCCAGCTCCCTTGGAGTCCCAAGACGGAGAGGTGAGGACCGGCCTGGACGTGTACTGGCTTAAGCGGGGGGACACGTCTGGCACTGCAGGATCTGAGTCCCTGGTGGCGTAGTGTGTTACTGAGGGTAGCCTTTGTTATGTTGGTCCCAGCTCTCTGCAGGTCATTGACTAGGTCCTCCCATGTGGTTCTGGGATTTTTGCTTCTTGTGATCATTTTGACCCCACGGGGTGAGATCTTGCGTGGAGCCCCAGATCGAGGGAGATTATCAGTGGTCTTGTATGTCTTCCATTTTCTAATTATTGCTCCCACAGTTGATTTCTTCACACCAAGCTGCTTTTCTATTGCAGATTCAGTCTTCCCAGCCTGGTGCAGGTCTACAATTTTGTTTCTGGTGTCCTTCGACAGCTCTTTGGTCTTCACCATAGTGGAGTTTGGAATGTGACTGTTTGAGGTTATGGACAGGTGTCTTTTATACTGATAACAAGTGCCATTAATACAGGTAATGAGTGGAGGACAGAGGAGCCTCTTAAAGAAGAAGATACAGGTCTGTGAGAGACAGAAATCTTGCTTGTTTGTAGGTGACCAAATACTTATTTTCCACCATAATTTGCAAATAAATTCATGCAAAAATCAGACAATGTGATTGTCTGGATTTGTTTCCACATTTTGTCTCTCATAGTTAAGGTATACCTATAATGACAATTACAGGCCTCTCTCATCTTTTTAAGTGGGAGAACTTGCACAATTGGTGGCTGACTAAATACTTTTTTGCCCCAATGTACATGGTGCAGGAATACCTAGGGGCAAGATCAGACTTGGACACCTTTCCCACCGAAAATCCTCTGGATCACTGGCCAGAACTTGCACAGTTTGCAATTGAGCTACTGGCCTGTCCTGCATCCAGCGTTCTTTCAGAACGCACATTCAATGCTGCTGGAGGCTTTGTAACTGATCACAGGGTGCGCCTGTCCACCGACTCGGTTGATCGACTGACCTTCATAAAAATTAATCAGTCTTGAATCACCACCAGCTACCAAGCAACTGATGCTGATGTAACCGAATATTTTTTTTTAAATGTCAGATCCCTTCAAGACTGCCTATGCTGATGCTGAGTGACTATCCTGTTATGCTAAGGTGTTGCAGTGTTGTGGCACCAGTGCCTAAGGCCCAATTTTTCTGCCCCGTTCAACAGGGACATGTTATTACAATTCTTGATCTAATATTTCACAGCAGGGCCCATTCCTGCACCCACCAAGTGTAACTGTGAGGGCTTACAGTGTTGTGGCAACACCACCACCACCACCAAAGGCCCAATTTTTCTGCCCCTGTTCAACAGGTGCATGTAATTACAATTCTTGATATAATATTTCACAGCAGGGCCCGTTTCAGTGCCCACCAATGAGTAACTGTGAGGACTTACAGTGCTGTGGCACCAGCACCACCAAAGGCCCAATTTTTCTACCACTGTTCAACAATGGCCTGTAATTACAATTCTTGATATAATAGTTCACAGCAGGGAGTTCCATCGCCCACCAAGAGTAACTGTCAGGGCTTACAGTGTTGTGGCAACACCAACACCTAAGGTCCAAATTTCTGCAGAGTATATAGGGCAGGCCCGTAATTTCAAACATCCAACTTACAAACGACTCCTACTTGCAAACGGAAGGAGACCACAGGAAGTGAGATGAAATTCTCTCCTGTAAGAGTTAATATGGGAAAAACGTGTCTCCTCTCCACTGATGTTTTATCACCAATCCTTTTTTCACTAAAAACCCCAAATTTTCTAAAAACATTTGTCATTGGGACAGAAAGTGAGGTGAAATCTTCTGAAGAGGTGCACAGACAGCAAAACAAATGTTACAGGGGTGATAACCCTTCCCTATGTTTTCCAAAAAGCTTAAAAATTGATTTTTTGGCTGGAGCTACACTTTAAAAATGGACCAGTTCAAAATTACAAACAGATTCTACTTAACAACAAACCTACAGTCCCTGTCTTGTTTGCACCGCCTGTATACTGCTGTTCAGAGTATATAGGGCCTGGGGGCCCCACGCCTTTCCTTTTTTTAATTTGGGTGCGGGGTTCCCCTTAATATCCATACAAGACCCAAAGGGTCTGGTAATGGACTGGGGGCGGGGGGTACCCAATGCCGTTTGTCTCACTCATTTTCATCCATATTGCAGGGACCAGACATTACATTAAAGCAGTTTTAAATGACTTTTATTCCTTTAAAAATGTAATTTTGTGCAAGGACTGTTCTAAGCATGGGAAACACGTGGCACTTTACAGGCATACTACAGACAACCTCCCAGATACGATATTTAACCACTTGCTTACTGGGCACTTAAACACCCTTCTGCCCAGACCAATTTTCAGCTTTCGGTGCTCTCACACTTTGAATGACAATTACTCAGTCATGCAACACTGTACCCAAATGATTTTTTTGTCCTTTTTTTCCCACAAATAGAGCTTTCTTTTGGTGGTATTTGATCCCCTCTGGGGTTTTTATTTTTTGCGCTATAAATGAAAAAAGACCGAAAATTTTGAAAAAAAACGCATATTTCTTTGTTTCTGTGACAGAATTATGCAAATTATTAATTTTTCTTCATAAATTTTGGCCACAATTTATACTGCTACATATCTTTGGTAAAAATAACCCAAATTAGTGGATATTATTTGGTCTTTGTGAAAGTTAGAGAGTCTACAAGCTGTGGTGCGAATCGCACAAAATTGATCACATCTGATGTACTGGTGGACTATCTCGCTTCTTGTGACCCGAACAAGTCAGGAAAGTACAAATACCCCCCAAATGACCCCTTTTTGGAAAGTAGACATTCCAATGTATTTAGTAAGAGGCATGGTGAGCTTTTTGATGTTGTCATTTTTTTCCCACAATTCTTTGCAAAATTAAGATTTTTCATTTTTTTTTCTCCACAAAATTGTCATTGTAATAGGTTATTTCTCTCACATGGCATGTGTATACCACAAATGACACCCCCCAAAAAAATCTGCTACTCCTCCTGAGTATTACAATACCACATGTGTGGGACTTTTTCACAGCCTGGCCACATAGAGAGGCCCAACATGCAGGTAGCGCCATCATGTGTTCTAGGAACATAAATTACACATCTAACTTGTTGACTATTTATTACACTTTTGAAGCACCAGGACAATGACACGTGACACTGATGACAGATGGCACTGATACGTGGCAATGATGACACTTATACATGGCACTGATGACACGTGGCACTGATGACAGATGGCACTAATATGTGGCACTGATGACAGATGGCACTAATATGTGGCACTGATGACACATGGCACTGATGACACGTGGCACTTATACGTGGCACTGATGACACGTGGCACTAATACGTGGCACTGAAGACACGTGGCACTAACACGTGACACTGATGACAGATGGCACTGATACGTGGCAATGATGACACTTATACATGGCACTGATGACACGTGGCACTGATGACAGATGGCACTAATATGTGGCACTGATGACAGATGGCACTAATATGTGGCACTGATGACACATGGCACTGATGACACGTGGCACTTATACGTGGCACTGATGACACGTGGCACTAATACGTGGCACTGAAGACACGTGGCACTAATACGTGGCACTGATGACAGATGGCACTAATACGTGGCACTAATACGTGCCACCGATGACAGATGGCACTAATACATGGCACCGATGACGCGTGACACTGATGACAGATGGCACTGATAAGTGGCATTGATGACACGTGACACTGACAACAGATGGCACGTGACACTGACAGGTGGCACTGATGAAAAATGGCACTGATACGTGGCACTGATGACAGATGGCACTAATACGTGGCACTGATGACAGATGGCACTATGTGGCACTGATGACACGTGGCACTGATGACAGATGGCACTTATACGTGGCACTGATGACAGATGGCACTGGCGACAAATGGCACTGACAACAGGTGGCACTGGGGGCAGGTGGCACTGGGGGCAGGTAGCACTGGGGTGGATGGCACTGGGGGCAGGTAGCACTGGGGTGGATGGCACTGGGGTGGATGGCACTGGGGCAGGATGGCACTGGGGCAGGATGGCACTGCTGGGGGAGGATGGATGGCACTGCTGGGGGAGGATGGATGGCACTTTTTTTTTACTTTTTTTTTTTTTTACAAAGTGAAGCAGAACGGCTGCCGCTGCAGCCGTTCATCTCTCCCCTCTCACACTCTGTGTGAGGAGGGAGAGCGGCGCTGAGAGATGATCTCATATGTTTACATATGAGATCATCTCCCATTGGACACGCCGATCACGCTGTAAACGGCCGCTGTGATTGGCCGTTTACAGCGATCTGTGTTTGCCTGTCCCCGGGGGACACGGCGAACACAGAACTTCTGCGATGCGCGCCCGCGGCGGCGCGCATTGCGGAAGTAAACAATAGGACGTCCAGGGACGGCCACCCGGACGAACGCGCCTGCTCTACGGCCGTCATTCGGCTATAGGGCGGGCGCGAGGTGGTTAAAGGAATATTTCACTTTTTTTTTCACTTTAAGTATCATTAATCAGTTCCCAACTGGCGCACGCCAATGTACGTCGGCAGAATGGCATGGGCAGGCATATTGGTGTACAGGTACGTCCATTTTTAAAAGCCGCCCTGCCATCGCAAACGAGCCGCCGGCGGTGCGCTCGCGTGTTAGTCGGGACCCCTGTGAGTCCGGTCGCGGGTCCCGCAGACTCGATCGCCGTGGGGTTCCCCGCGATCATCTCACGGGGCGGCTGAACAGGGAGCTGCCATTGTAAACAGCATCTCCCCGTTCTGCCTAGCAACAAGTGATGCTGATCTCTGCTCCATGTGATTGGAGCAGAGATCAGTGTTCACTAACACAAAGCCCAGCCCCCCACAGTTAGTAACATGCCCCTAGGAACACTTAACCCCTACACTGCCACCCCCTGGTTAACCCCTTCACTGCCAGTGTCATTTACACAGGAATCAGGAATGCATTTGTATAGCATTGATTGCTGCATAAATGACAATGGTCCCAAAAATGTCCGATGTGTCTGCCACAATGTCGCAGTCACAATAAAAATCGCTGATCGCCGCTATAACCAGTAAAAAAAAAATTATTAATAAAAATGCCACAAAACTATCCCCTATTTTGTAAACGCTATAACTTTTGCGCGAACCAATCAATAAATCGCTTATTGCGATTTTTTTTACCAAAAATATGTAGAAGAATAGGTATCGGCCTAAACTGAGGGAAAAAATATTTTTTTATATATTTTTGGGGGATATTTATTATAACAAAAAGTAAAAAATTATGCGTTTTTTTTCAAAATTGTCGCTCTTTTTGTTTATAGCTAAAAAAATGAAAACTGCAGGGGTGATCAAATACCACCAAAAGAAAGCTATTTGTGAGAAAAAAAGAACGTCAATTTTGTTTGGGAGCCACGTCGCACGACTGCGCAATTGTCAGTTAAAGGGACGCAGTGCCGAATCGCAAAAAGTGGTCTGGTCTTAAGCCAGCAAAATGGTCCGGTCTGAAAGTGGTTAAAATCACTGCTCCCGAAAAAACAGCAGTTTTTAAAACTTTTTTTTTGCATTGATACATGTCCCCTGGGGCAGGACCCGGGTCCCCAAACCCTTTTTAGGACAATAACTTGCATATTAGCCTTTAAAATTATCACTTTTGATTTCGAATTTTCGAGTCTCAGAGACTTTAACGGGGTTCTAAAGTTTATGCTAATTTTCGGTCCGTTCGCAGGTTCTGGTCCTCCCTTAGTACGCATTTGCATCCTAAATTCCTCTGCAGCCAAACCCCCCATTCTACTAACCTCTGCACCGCAAAACCCCTCTGCTAACCTCTGCACTCCAAACCCCTCTCTATTCAACTCTGTTCCCAAACTCCTTCTCTGCTAACGTCTTTACCCCAAACCTCTCCTCCACTAATCTCTGCCCCCCACACCCCACCTCTACTAACTTCTGAACCCCAATTCCCCCCTCTGCTAACCTGTGCACTCCAAACACCCCTCTGTTAAACTCTGCACCCCAAACTCCTCCTCTGTTAACCTCTGTACCTAAAACTCCTCCTCTTCTTAATCTCTGCACCCCAACCCCCCCTCTCTGTTTATCTCTACATGCCTCCTTTGCTCACCTTTGCACACTAACCCCCCCCCACACTTATCTTTGTACCCTAAATGGTGATCCCTTCACTGTATCTCTGCACCCCACCCATCACATTTGCATCCTAAACAATAACCCCATTCCCTCTACTCACCTCTGTTGTAGTGCTGCCTCACTTCTTCAAGTGCAGTGTCTGGGGGCAGGCTCAATGGGAGTAGAAGCAGACATGGTTTTCAAGCCTGCTCCTGATTGTTTATATCCCCTAGGTGGGCAGTAGCCAGAGAAGGAGGCAGTGATTTACCTATGATTCTGGGGTGCTTTTAGATTTTGACCTGATTGACATATAAATGATGACTATATAAATGGCAGTGACAGATTCAGAGCTGCAGGTTGTGATCCCAGGACGATGCCTGCAGGGGACAGATGACTATAAAACAGGACTGTTGGCAAGTATGTAAATAACTGAGAGTGAGAAGTGCCAGGCCAATCCTAGTGCAGCATTATTTTATTTAAAATAGGCAAAGAGTTAATAGTAAAAGATGCACTCTCATAGTGCTCAGTAGGTGGGGGCTTGCCACGTCCAGCATGGAAACAGCATCGCGGGAGAATCCCTGGGATGTTAAACCATGAGTGTTGTCTATCAGCGTTGAACTGAAGCCTTGAGGGACCTCGGGAGGGCATCGGCTGGGTTACTCCACGAGGAGATGATCCGGAGCTGTCAGACTGGGGAGCCACCTCCCACTGTGTTAGGTCAATAATTATACATATACATATACATAATTATAATGAAGAATTTATTTGATAATATTGATGATAATAAATAATATAAAAAAATATACAAATATGAAAAAAAAATTATATATATATATATATATATATATAAATATTTCCTGGACCTCCCCATGTCAGCCTACTATGGATCAGCTCCGCCCCCTCTGACCCCTCCAGGACCACCTTTTTCCTGGCCCATAAAGGGTGGCTGTCTGCCCACACCAGTGTTCTTTTTTTGTCCTCGCTCCGGACGCCTTTTAAGTTTATTTTTTTTATTTATTTATTTATCCATCCTGTTCGGGTTCAGCCTCTCCTATATCAGAAGACCCCCCCATAGAGGTAGTAAATCTCCTGAGGAGTGTGGGTTCCCTTGGTGCTGGGATAAAAAGGTGCAGTATAAATGACTGTGCATTACTGGCAAAGGTCACTGGCAGTATAAATGACTGTATATACCTTCGTTAGGCAGGTGTTGGCACTCTCTCCTGCCATGTTTTGTGTGTTCAGGCAGTGATTTGGCTCGTTGGGTCTTGTAGTTCACCACCTCCACATGTCTTCCTTTCAGGAAGCTCAGTTGAGCTGGTGAGGTCGGAGGTAGCTTCCTCTTGGATTGCCTAGCAAACACCAGAATGCTCACTGCTGATTTGCAGCAGGCTCTGTCCTCTAGGGCTAATCTCAGTCTCCAGCTGATCAATCTGCTACTCTGCTCTGGTAAGCCTGATTTCCAGGACTCTCATTTCTTACTGCTGTGTTACTTGTCTGTCAGAGTGGTTTTATTATCCTATGCCTTTATAGATCTGGGGAGTTTTGCCTGCCTGCCTATCTGCCTCAGCACTGAATATTCAGATGGAGAAGTTTATTTTAGTTATTTTATTTATTTGTTTATTTAAAAGAGAGCATATCCTCTGTTTTACAGAGAGAAGGGCCCAGTGTGAGCTAAACGCCCGCAAAGAGGTTCCTAATCAGCATTCCAGCCTCAAAGGAGTAAAAGGGCTAGACATGACAAGTTGCAGAATCGCATGCAGCTGGATAGACGCCTGTTGTCACAGCATTCCAGATCTCCCTCGCCCTTACCTCACTTTAGTCGCTCAGACCTGGCCCAGGAGAGGTCAAGACATCAGAAAGCCTCTAGAAAGAGGAAATCTGGGCACAGACAGAGAATATCCTCTTCTTCAGATAGGTCTTCATCGCCAGCCCAGGCAGAAGAAGGATCCTGTTGGGCTTGGTCAGTTGAGGTCATCAGAGGAAAGCGGGTGTGCATCTTGCTTCAAGGAGGCGGCTCAGGACAATGCTGCGAATGCACGCCAGGTTAAATCCTACATTAAGCACGCAGTCAAGGAAGGGTTGAGCAGTGTTTCAAGGAATCCTGCTCATCCTGCTGTATCTTCAGCATTTGCAGATTCAGATCCTGTGTTTTCAGTGCGTTTTAACTTTGACATCGATAGCGATTCAGATCCATCTGAGGCTGAGATGGTCTCAGAATCGCATACGTTTGATTTTTGCACTGTTTCCCCCCTTGGTGGAGGCCTCAAAGAAACAGCAGAGATACTACCTGTATTTAAAGAAATCTTTACCTTCCTTCCCATTCATTTCTGAAATGAAAGTGACTGGGCGGGGCCTGAGAAGCTCAATGTGCATAATAGAGTATCGAAGCTTTAACCCTTGGGACACTATGCCTAAGATGGATGCTTCATTACCTAGATTCGCCTGCCACATTACACTTCCTCTGGAGGATTTGGTCTCCTTTAGGGATCCTATGGATCGCAGAATAAACGCAGACCTAAATAGGTTATATAGTTTGGCCGAAGCAGCCTGCAGGCTGGCGGTAGTGCTCACTTCTGTGGCAGCAGCACTTGGGTTGGATTTGCACCTGTGCGTTTTTGGTGCTTTTTGCGGTTTTGCGCTACCGTTCATTTACCATGGTCTCCTATGGGGCATGTTCGGTGGTGCGGATCTGCAGAATGCAGGGAGAGTGCATGAGTCTGAGTCCAGCCTTAGGCTGTGGGTAGCGGAGCTGGTGGATGGATGTTAAGATGAAAGTTTTGGAAGTGGCAGTTCTTCTCTTTTGCAGTTTTCAGGGCTGCTGTAGAGTTTGTGGCTGAAGTGGCTGTTGACCAGGTCAAGGAGATGGTTCAAAAGATGACAGCAATTGATGAGGCGATTCAGTTTGCGTTGTGCGCTAAACAAATTATTCATTCATTCACAGCAAAGATAATGGCTCATTCCATCACAGCCACAGAGCCTTATGGTTGAAGCATTGGTCGGCCGATAAGGCTTCCAAGCGCAGTCTATGTTCGATTCCATT
Source organism: Lithobates pipiens (assembly GCF_037356315.1). Lineage (NCBI taxonomy): Eukaryota > Metazoa > Chordata > Amphibia > Anura > Ranidae > Lithobates > Lithobates pipiens. The sequence goes on from NW_027507748.1 coordinate 564,138,597, forward strand.
CAACGGAAAGATAGTCTTCAGGAAGACTTAGAATCAGCAATTCAGCGGGTTTCTGGCGGCAGATCTAGCCTAATCCTGCAGAAGAGAAAAAGACAGTAGCCCTTTCGGTTTAACAAGAGATCCAAAGTAGGGTCCAGCGAGGCCAGACCAGTACTTACTGACAGTTTTTCATGGAACGGAGCCGGTTCAACCTTCCAGAAACCTTCCAAGCCCAGGGCCAACAAAGCTTCTAAGGCTTCAAGTAAGTCCTTCTGAAGGTGTCTACACTTAACCCTCTCAAATAGGAGCAAGACTAGCCTAATTCGGGGGGGGGGGGGGTTGGGTAGTCAAATTACAGGATGCCTGGATTTAATTTTTGTCTCGAGTTCAGAACAAGGCCCCATCAGATGTTTGAGAGAATATATAGGGGAGCTGTTGGCAGCAAGGGCCATCCTTCCTGTTCCAAGGCATGAACTGGGTCAAAAAGTAAAAAATCGGATCACGTTCAGGACCCTTTGCCTCACCCACAAATGCGTGCATAGAGAAGCTTCGCAATATCTAATGGAGAAAATAAATCATTACACACCAAACCGCAGTGTTCGATCAGCCAACAAAAACCTCCTCGTCGTGCCCAAAGCCCGGTATAAATCCAAGGGGGATCGGAGATTCGCTGTCCAAGGGCCTCGGCTATGGAATGCTCTACCAATCAACATCCGCCTGGAAGAAAATCACCTGGCTTTTAGGAAAAAACTCAAGACCTTCCTCTTTTAGCAGATGATCAAAGCTCGCCACAGCGCCTAGAGGCGATTCAGTTCGCATTGTGCGCTATACAAGTATTTCATTCATTCATTCATTCAAAGAGTATGTTCCCCTCTGTTCTTGGTCCCAAAGGCTTCAGGGGGTTTCGGACCAGTTTTTTGGCCTCAGAGTCCTGAATTCTTTCATGAAGGTTCCACCATTCAAAATGGAGTCAAGGGAAACGATCATTTTCCGTTGTGGACTTAGGAGACTGGATGGTTTCCATCGATTTGGCGGATGCGTATCTTCTTGTTTCCATAGACGCATCTCAGCATCACTTTCTCAGGTTTTCCGTGGAAGGCTCTCATTTTGACTTTTAATGTCTCCCATTCAGTCTCTGCACGGCTCTGAGAATGTTCTCAAAGCTACTGTCTGCTGTCGTCACGACTTTCAGCGTAAAGGGAGTGCAAATATTCCATTATCTAGTCGACATGCTACTTCTGGGTCCGTCAAATGAGCTCCTACTTCATGTGAATTTCACCTGCAAACACTAGCTCATTTTGCTTGGTTGTTCAACTATCCGAAGAGCCAGATGCATCCGACCCAAATGTTGGAGTATTTATTAGTACAATTCAACACGGATCAGGGTGGTGTTTCTCTTCCTCAGAGGAAGGTCCAGGAGATCCAGTCTTAGACAAAAGCAGTGATAGCAAGGTCTTCCATGATGGTGAAGGAATGCATGCAGTATCTGGGGGTTCTATCAGCCACAATTCCAGCAGTCCCATGGATCAGGTGGCGCAGAAGGAGGTTTCAATGCAACTTTCTTCTTCAGTGGGATCGTCACTCCTTCTACCAGAAATTCTATCTGCCAATTCAAATAATCTGGTCCCTGGTTTGGTGGTCAGTAGCTTGCAATCGTTCCCACGGCGTTCCGTTGAAGACCTCAGAACCAATAGTGGTGACAACCAATGCCAGTCTGGCAGGCTGCGGGGCACACTGCCTGGGACAGCAGGTTTAAGGTCAATGGAACTTTTGTGAATTTCCTAGGATTGGATGCTGTCAGACCCACTCTCTTAGCGTTCCAACCTATGTTGCAAGGTCGAGCTGTCTAGATTCTTGGGCAACAATTACGGTGGCTTATGTGTCTCAAGGGGGCACAAGAAGTCGCCCTCTCTTTCAGGTGACATGTCAATCTTCCTATCCGCAGAGAAGAATCTCGGGTCTTACAGCATCTTATCTCCCAGGGCCTGGGAATGGTTTTAGCAGATACTTGAGTTGAGGCTTTGAGGATCACAACGAATGGGGCCTGGATCGATAGATCTTATGGCATTGGAGGAGAATTGTCAACTGCCTTGCTTCTTCTTCCGGACCTGGCGTCCACAGGCATTGAGTCAGGGTGCTCTGTCCAGGTCTTGGAACTTTCCCTTGGTTTATGTGTTCCTGCTGCTTCTATTGGCTCTCAAAATCCTGCTGAAGATTCAGCGAGAAGGATCACAGCAATATTAGTCTTACCTTACTGACTCGGGGAGCCGTAGTTTCCTCTGGCTTGGAGGATAAAGTTGGGCTCGCCAATCCCACTGCCTCCTTGTCAAAATCTCCTTCTGCGGAGTGGGGCCTGACACCCGAACTGCAGGAGGATGAAGTTAATAACTTGAAAGTGAGAGGGAGTCTTTAACTGGCTTGGGTCTCTCAGGTGGTGTAGTGGAGACATTATTACAGGCTCGTAAGAGGTCCACAAATGTAACCTATCACCAGATCTGGAATACTACAGAAACGGGTTGGGATCTTGGAACTCCTTCAGTGTCTAACATTTTGGAGTTTCTGCAGAGTGGTGTCTAAGGGTTAGCTTATAATTCCCTGAAGGGTCAAATCCCCACTTTGTTGGCTATGTCGTGTACAAGATATTCTCTACAGTTTTTTGTTTTTTTACTAGCTGTTGCCTCGGCCAGAAGGGTCTCCGAGTTGTGCGCCTTCTCATCTAAAGAGCTATATTGTTTGGTGCTCCCAGACATGATAGTCCTTAGGCCGATTCCAAGCTTACTACCTAAGGTTGCCATATGAGCAAAAACAGGCTCTTTAATACAGCCTAGCAAATCCTCAAAAGGGTCTTTTACCAATTCGCAGTCTCTCCTCTAAGCAGTAATAATTAATTATCAGGTCTGAGGCAAAGGAAAGGTATCAAGAAAGCAGGGCAGAAGGGTGGGAGTCTGTAAAGCTGCTCAGTATCCCTCCACAGCATACAGTACATAGTTCGCAGTTCACCAAACAATGGTCACTCACCACCCTGTTTATTACAGAACTATTCCGCTTTCTTCAGCTCCTTCTTGCACCAAGTTCCTTGGGTCACTTCTCTGCCTCTCCTGTTGTCTGTCTGTTACAGCGCGTGTATGATGCAGACAGGGCACTAGCTCCTCCTACCGCCTCTCCAGTCTCAGGTCCCGGGTCTCGGATCCCCTCGGCTCTCCGACAGATCACACCAGCAAGGGACAAGGGAAAGAAGGAGAGCCCGTCCCGTCCGCAGCTCCCCACGCGGCCGTAAAGCAGCTCCAATCTCCGCCGCTCGGCGGGAGGAAAGGTAGGGGGGAGGGAGAGAATATTAGTCCAGCCCTGGCATAGGTTTTCTGGGCTTCTATCCACTGATAGCTAGGCTGAGTTGATGGGGAAAACACCACTCATTGCGGGGGTAGAGAGAGAGGAGAGCGAGACGCCAGCTCCCTCACACGCACACAACCTCCTCCTCCTCCATTAGGTCACGCTCATTGCTCATATTACCTGGTGGAATTGATTATAGTTGGACCCACTGGGACTCACCAAGACTTTGTTGCCTGCTATAGTTTGATTCATTTTGGTGCAATTTAGCAGACTACTAGAGTTACCACTGGACATTTATCAACTGAACCTGACTAGACAAGTCATTATATGTCTTGGGGGAAGATAAATGTGAAGAAGAGATATTTGCCATATTGTATATGCCCTTCCTTTCCCCCCTTTTTTTCATTTTTTTTCTCCCCCATCCCCCTCCCTGTTCGCAAAAAACTTCTCTTGGATAGTACTTAGCGTAAATGGGGACGGATGACGGGGTGAAGGGTAGTTGGCATATTGTTCTGGCTGAGTCTGGGGGCAAGAAGGAAAGGGAGTGTCTTTATCTGTTTTGAATACCACCTCCAGAACTAAGGCAGGGTCACCATGCCGTCGCATCGTGCGACTAAAGCAAGTCAAGCGGCTGCGGCTGCTAAAACTAGAAAGATATGCCCCTAACCCTGGCCAGGTGCTTAACCAGACTCCCCCAAAAAGTATTCAACAGGGGCAGCAAAATCAGACCAATAGGCTATCATGTGCCAAGGGGTCTAGGAAAATCTATGAGCTAAGCCATCCCCCAATAGTATCGGAAGGGGGTGAAGATGGGGAGCGACCCCAGGGACAGTCCACTGTTGCAAGTTCGGAAGGGTCACTTGGGCTACCCGGGAAGGGGCCTCAAGGGGAGACGGAACCTGAACCCGAGCCATCGTTAAAGGAGGTACTGATGGCAGTTAATTCCTGCAGAGAATCCTTAGGAGGAATGAGCACTCAACTTATAACCATTCAGGAGGAACTCTCCTATGTCAGACAGGATATTCTAAAAGTACAGGAAAGGACTACAGTCTTAGAGGACTGGGTCGGTCGGGTTGAGGATGACCTGGCCCCTCGGATACGGGAGATTAGGTCTATGCAAGAGCAGTTAATTAAACAGGAAAACTAATTGGATGAAATGGAGAATATGATGAGAAGGAAGAACGTTCGAATAGTGGGTTTACCAGAACATAGTGAGAGCCAAGACCCCGTAGTTTTCCTAGAGAAATGGCTTGTAGACACATTTGGGCAGGGCACCCTATCACCATTTTTTGCCATTGAAAGAGCACACAGAGTCCCCGCAAGACCCCCACAAGCCGGAGCCCCCCAAGACCGTTCTTGGCCAAATTATTATTTTACAAAGATAAAGAGATTATCGCACGTAAAGCTAGAGAAACGGGCAAGATTGTGTATAATGGCTCCCGGGTATCGATTTTTCCGGACTTTTCTCCAGATCTTTTCTCCAGAAATCCCCTGAAGGGGCTATCATTTTTGATACTCCGAAAGGAGCTGAGGACTGGTTGACAACTTATAGCCAGAGACTATAGTAATATTGGACTGCTAAACCTTTTTTTTTTTTCCCTCTTCCCCCTGCCCCCCCCTTCTTTTTTTTTTTTTTTTATTGGAAAGAAGAAGGGAAAAGAATAATGTGTGTTAACGTTGTTGCACTGGGGGGAAGGAGGGGGGGAAGCATGGGTAAGATAATTGTTTTTTCATTATTAGAGAGAGGGGGTGAGTTGGGGAGAGAGGGAAGCGGAACGCAGGACACCCCCAGCTGGACATTCCCAGCTATGGAGGAGTTAGTGGACTGTTTTCTTCCTATGTTTGTTGTTTGGTTTCTAATTGGTGTTTGGGGAGTTTTTGGGAGGGGAGGGAGGCGAAGGGAGGGGTCAATTCTAAAAAGAATAATGTGGAATGTTTTACAAGTGAGGTGTGTTTGGGAAGGTCACATGAGAAGGCCCCAAGTGATGCCTAGAGAGGCAATGAGAAGGGTGTGTATGAGATGGGCGATGGGCACAAGTGGAGGGATGTGAGGGTAATTCACGAAAGGACTAGTTGGTCTGTAAGGTGTAGGGAAGAGTGGAAGAAGTATATTCAAAGATGTCGAGCACTAAACAAGACACATTCAACCACAGGGAAACAATGGGCAAAGGGCACTCACAAAAATTTAACAAAATTGAATAATAAAGGCGGGATTCACAAATTTTATATTATGTATAAGCACTATTAGTATTAATGAGTGAACCTACAATGTTAGGAAAGGGAAGATTTACCCTATATTCTTGGAATGTTAGAGGCCTGGGAGATCCGAGGAAAAGGGCAGCGGTTAAGTTAATGGCCAAGTCAAATGGGGCAACGTTTCTCTGCCTACAGGAGACACACTTTACAAATGCCTCTATTTTACAGCTGGGTTGGGGTGAATTCCCCACCCAATACCACTCAGTCCACACCTCCTTTTCTAGGGGGGTTAGCATTTTGATTAAAGCAGGGACACCCTTTAACTGTCTCCAGTCCAAGGTAGATGAGCAGGGGAGATATATCTTTCTATATGGTAAAATAGAAGAGAAGACACTGATCATGGCCAATGTGTATATACCACCACCCTTTTCTACAGATACGAATTGGTCGAGTTTGTGTTAGACAAGCCGGAAGTCCCACTAATTGTGATGGGAGATTTTAATATGGTTATTGATAAAACAATGGATAGGCTTCCCCATGGGGTACAACAGAGGGGTACAACTGAGGGTCGCCTACCCCAGTTTATGAGAGAAATGGGCCTGAAGGATCTTTGGAGAATTCAAAACCCCAAATCCCGGTCTTTCTCGTGTTTTTCTACCACACACTCGACCTTGTCAAGGATAGATATGATTATGGGGATTGATGAGGCGATTGCATTAGTAAGTAAGATAAAATACCTGCCAAGAAGTTTTTCCGACCACTCAGCAATGATAGCCTCTCTGGATTTAGGGGAGGGAAATCATTTCCGGGGGTGGAGAATTAGCCCTTCTTGGCTGGAGCTTATGGGAGAACCAAAGGAAGTTCTAGACGCATTAAGAGAATACCTAGATTTGAACACGGGCACGGCCTCGCCAGGGATTGTATGGGATACATTGAAGGCCTACCTTCGAGGCCTCCTGATACAGCAGATCTCTAAAATTTAGAAAACAATCTAGGGAAAGGGAAGAATATGCCTCAAAGAGAGTGATATATCTAGAAGACCAGTACATAAAGGACCCGACACCTGACAACTTGGGGTTATGGTTAAATGCGCAGCAGGAATAAAAGGTTTAGATCCTATTATGAGAATCTATATCATTCCAAGCAGGATGTGGAAGTGGAGGGAATGGATAAATTTTTTGAGGCATTGACAATCCCTGGCCTCTCTAAGGAAGACAGCGCTGCTCTTGACAGCCCTATAACGCTGGAAGAGATCCAGCGTACTGTGCAGGAAATGGCGAGACAAAAAGCCCCAGGCCCTGACGGCCTGCCGGTGGAGATCTACCAGCATTTTGGTGAGGTGCTAATTCCGGAATTGCTAAAAGTCTTAAACTGGGCGGTAACAAAAGGGGAGCTCCCCCCTCCATGATGGAATCAATTATAATAGTAATTCCGAAGGAAAATAAAGACCCTCTCAATCCTTCTTCGTATAGACCCATCTCTCTATTGAATCTAGATGTAAAGATCCTGGCGAAAGTCTTGGCGGCTAGACTAAACGGAGTGATAGAGAAACTCATCCATCCTGACCAATCGGGTTTTATCCCTGGTAGATCTACAAGCATAAATATAAGACGGGTGTATTTAAATCTTCAAATACCAGTGGATGGGGATGGACAGAGAGTGGTCCTCTCTTTGGATGCCGCCAAGGCCTTTGATACACTAGAATAGAGTTATTTATGGAGAGTTTTGAAAGAATTTCAGGTGGGACCGACTTTTGTAAAATGGGTAAAAATGTTGTATAGATCCCCTGTAGCAAGGGTAAGAATAAATAATGTTAGCTCTGCTGGGTTTCGATTGAGGAGGGGTACGAGACAGGGGTGTCCTATGTCTCCCCTCCTGTTTGCCATGGCGATCGAACCACTGGCCATGTCCCTTAGATTAAATGCGGAGATAAAAAGGGTATAGGAGAGGGGGGGAAGAAGAAAAAATTATATTATTTGCAGACGATCTCCTTTTGCTTCTCGGAGATATACAGAACTCAATAGGGGAAGTAATGTATAGAATTAAAAACTTTGGAGACCTTTCGGGATTAAAGATAAACTGGGGGAAATCTTGTATATTACCAGTTGACCCCCTGAATAGCCCCCTACCCCGAGAAGCTACATGTCTTTAAATAGTGAATCAAATGAATACTTGGGTATCTATATTACTAAAGACCCCAAACAGTATATAGTGAATAACTTAGTCCCATTGTTATCTAAATTTAAGGACAAAACTAACATTTGGAAGAAACTTCCCTTATCGGCAGCAAGCCGATGTAATTTAATTAAAATTATACTTTTGCCGCAACTTATGCATATTCTTCATAATTCCCCAATATGGATCTATAAGAAATGGTTCTATAAGATAGATTCCATGTTTAGAGAATTGATTTGGAAGGGGGGTCAAGCGCGGATCAGCTTAAAGACTTTGCAATCTCCAAGTAATGAAGGGAGAGTGGCAATCCCTCACCCATTCATCTACTATTTAGCAGCTCAGCTACAACATCTGGGAGAAGGGGACATTGAGATTGGTGGACCAGAAAAGAAAACGCTCCTTGCGCAATTTCTTGGTAGGACGCTGGTAGAGGCACTGGAGTCAGGGATCTCTATGCGAGGTATTCCTACACTAGGGTTGATGATAAAGGTGTGGAAAACAACTAAAGAAATACTGGGGTACAGGGGATTTACTAAATATTACCCCTTATGGGCCAATAACAAGTTGGGCGAGATACAAAAAATAGGACAAATAAAGGAATGGGAAAGAAGAGGCATAAAGCTTATCCATCAGAATTACCAGAATGGTAAGCTGAAATCTTTCCAGGAATTAAGGGACCAGTTTGCAATACCGAAATGTCTTTTTTTAGATACCTGCAGGTTAGACACACGCTGGAAAAATAGTTTGGGGTGGATGCAATAAACTGGTGCGAGATACCAGTAATCCAGGAAATATTGCGAGCGAAATCGGGGAAAGGGTTAATATCCAAAACATATGCAAGTATATATAAGAAGACTCGGGTAAGAACACAGAAGCAACTATACAGAAAGAAATGGGAAATAGATGTGGGACGTATCTCAGTATCTTGAGTTGGCATCTTGGGTATCCCTCTATTCATCTCAAAAGCTGTCTCATTTATTCTTATTGTACAGAGCATATTACACTCCCAAGAGACTCTTCTCGTTTGGTCGAAGGCAGGATGCTTCTTGCCCTAGATGTGGAAGGATGGAGGGGGACATGATTTATATGTTCTGAAGATGCCCCAAGTTGCACCGCTACTGGAGGGAGGTAGTGGAAATAATAACTCAGGTATTGGAGACGGCAGTAGATATGGAACCCTTGGGGTGTGTATTGGGATGGATAGATGGAGGTAGTGTCCCCAAAGACACTAAACTAGCAAAATTAAGATGCCTTTTCCAAGCTAGGAAACTCATAGCCCAGAAATGGCGGTCTTCTATACCCCCTACCAGTGAGGAGTGGGTGCAGAATATGAATGGGGTAGTCCTCAAGGGAAGGGTAGCATTTATAAGACAGGGAGGTATAAAAAAAATTTGATGAGATTTGGAAGATGTGGTGCGAGAAAATGAATAAAGGTATCTACACCTAAGTGGAAGGGTTGCTAGCTAGGGAAACAGTGTAAGGAGAATGCCTGTGTGAGTGGGTAGGAGGGATGAAGGTAGGGAATGGAAGGGTGTAAAAGGGTTTTTATGGAATTTTTATTCTTGCTCTTGTTCAATTTTGTATGGTAATGTTGTATGCTTTGTTTAAATCAAAAAGAAATTAATAAAAAAAAAAACCCAGGAAGTCAGCACAGGGATGGTGGGAACCCTATGGGAAATTATAAAAAAAGAAAAAAAATATATGATTTCTTATGAACTGGGAGGTCATTCCCCCAGCCTTTCCGGCGGATACAGCTGATGATGAGTGGAGTAGGTTAGACCTGGGCTCTGTGGTTTCAGCCTACCTGAAATGGTCTAAAAACAGATCAGCTGTAGTTTTTTTTCCCAATGGGGCCTAAAAGGGTATGCAGGCAACATCCAGAGTTTTTTCTTCCAGATTTGTCCAAGACCAAAGCACATTTGATGAAGGGTATGGCAGCATCCTGGGCAGCTGCTCTGCAAACTACCTCAGGTCGCCCCTGAGGTAGTTTGCAGAGCAGCAAACTGGAGCGTGCCCAACACCTTTTATTAGGCATTACAGGCTTAATTGGCTTAATTGGCCTGCCTAAGGAGACATTTGGTTCTATGGTTATTATAGCGGCTGTCGCCCATTAAAAATTTGAGTAGCATTGAGGGTTTGGCTTATTTTTAGGAAGCTTGCTACATCCCATAGTAGGCTGACATGGGGAGGTCTAGGAATAAGGAAAATTGTTACAGGTGTGTTACATCAGAGGGGGGCAGGGTCACCCATACGTCACTGGGGAAGCCCATGGCTTCCCTCATCAGCGTCAGAGGGGGCGGGGGTCAGGTGGCGGGTGGCTCCGCCCTCCTAATATAAGAAACGTCAGTGCTGGGATACCCGTAGTTTCTCCGCAGTGGAGACAGAAGACGGATGCATGTATGGACAGCGCTGGACTGAGAGATCCCCCGTCGCTGGATCAGATCAGCCATCGCTGGACCCCGGAGAGATGATCATCCATCGCTGGATAGCAAGAGTGGATTACCACCGCTGGAATCTTTTTTTTATTTTTAATAAAGGAATTTTTCAAAAGTGTGTTTCTCTTAATTAAACCATTTTTACACTTTCTTTGTGAAATGGTAGGGGTACTTTTGTACCCCCTTACCATTTCAAACAGGGGGGCCGGGATCTGGGGGTCCCCTTGTTAAAGGGGGCTTCCAGATTCTGATAAGCCCCCCGCCCGTAGACCCCCACAACCACCGGCCAGGGTTGTGGGGATGAGGCCCTTCTCCACATCAACATGGGGACATGGTGCTTTGAGGGGTCACAGACCCCCAAAGCATCCTCCCAATGCTGAGGGCATGTGGCCTGGTACGGTTCAGGAGGGGGGGGCGCTCTCTCGCCCCCCTTCTTTTCCTGCGGCCTGCCAGGTTGCGGGCTCGGATAAAGGGTCAGGTATGGATTTTTAGGGGGACCCCCACGTCAATTTTTTTTTAAATTTGATGCGGGGTTCCCCTTAATATCCATACTAGACCTTAAGAGTCTAGTATGGATATTTAGGGGGACCCCCACATCAATTTTTTTTTTTAATTTGACACGGGGGTTCCCCTTAATATCCATACCAGACCTGAAGGGCCTGGTAATTGAATTTAGGGGAACCCCCACGCTTTTTTATTTTTTATCAATGAATGAATTGTCGGCTAATACAGAGAACACTCATTGAGTGTTCTCTGTATTACGGTGCCGACAATAGAAAGTGATTTTAAAAGACCTTTTTTCCTTGCAAAATGACACTTTGTGCAGGGACAGTTCTAACCACGTGAAACATGTGCCCCTTCACAGGCATACTATAGACACCCCCCAGGTACGAAATTTAAAGGAATATTACACTTTTACTGTTTCACTTTAATCATTATTAAAATCACTGCTTCTGAAAAAACGGCCGTTTTTAAAACTTTCTTTTGCATTGATCCATGTCCCCTGGGGCAGGACCCAGGTACCCAAACACTTTTTTAGGACAGTAACTTGCATATTAGCCTTTAAAATTAGCACTTTAGATTGTGAACATTCGAGTCCCATAGACTTTAATAGGGTTCTAAAGTTCACACAAAGTTTAGGTCTGTTCGCAGGTTCTGGTGTGAACCGAACAGGGGGGTGTTCGGCTCATCCTTATTCACGACCAGCACTGTTGACTGTAGACACAGAGGCTGCTTGCCCTCTTTTAGTGGCCTGTGAGCATCTGCCTCTCCTTGGTGGCCTTCCAGACATGATGTATATTTTGTTTTGCAACACCACACAATCACTGTACACTGTATTGGATTCTGTGCACACCACCAGAAGTGTAGTAGCAACTGTACTACGGCTGTACTGTATTGTGTACTATGTACACCCTAAGACAGTCTATACTATACAGACAGTCTAGTGTGTATATAATTTATATATATATATGCCTCGGAGGGGACAGGGAGGGGGGCGGGACGAGCGATGTCAGATTACATGCACTGAGAATCTCATGTTTACTTGGCAGCCTCTGTAATAGGAAGTCCCGTCTCCTGGGCTGCCATTGGACAACTGTTCTGTCTATCATAGGAGATTCTCACTGTATGGAATCTGTTGGTGCTCATCTTGCCACCCTCCCTGTCCCCTATAGGCTGCAGATGCGCATCGATCAGGCTGCAATGATGGCAATGGTGAGGCTGCTGCACTGATGGCAATGGTGAGGCTGCTGCACTGATGGCAATGGTGAGGCTGCTGCATTGATGGCAATGGTGAGGCTGCTGCATTGATGGCAATGGTGAGGCTGCTGCATTGATGTCAATGGTGAGGTTGCTGCATTGATGGCAATGGTGAGGCTGCTGCATTGAAGGCAATGGTGAGGCTGCTGCATTGAAGGCAATTGTGAGGCTGCTGCATTGAAGGCAATGGTGAGGCTGCTGCATTGATGGCAATGGTGAGGCTGCAGCATTGAAGGCAATGGTGAGGCTGCAGCATTGAAGGCAATGGTGAGGCTGCAGCATTGAAGGCAATGGTGAGGCTGCTGCATTGATGTCAATAGTGAGGCTGCTGCATTGAAGGCAATTGTGAGGCTGCTGCATTGATGGCAATGGTGAGGCTGCTGCATTGATGGCAATGGTGAGGCTGCTGCATTGATGGCAATGGTGAGGCTGTAGCATTGATGGCAGGGTCGGATCCGGGGGGGCAACAGGGCAATTGACTCCTCCAAGAATGCGGGTGGCTCAGCGGTGATCGAGCGGGCGGCTCCGTGGGTGACAGCCCACGGGCGGTTCCGTAGGTGTCTTTCCGGGCGGGTGGCTCCACAGGTGACAGCCCGTGGGCAGTTCCGCGGGTGTCATTTCGGGCGGGCGGCACGGGTGACAGCACGGGCGGGTGAGGGGGGCAGCTGGGCGGCTCAGTGTTTGAGCAGGGGAGCAAGGAGATGACATCATCTCTCACTGCCCTGCATCTCTGCAGTTCCGTCCTCACTGTGCGGGCAACAGAGAGATTACATTATCTCTCTGCTGCCTAATTTCACTCTGGGAACAATCCGCAACGTGTGGCAGGCGACATGGTAAGTAAAAATCTGCAATGTGTGGCAGGCTACGTGGCAAGTGACAATCCGCAATGTGTGGCAGGCTACGTGGCAAGAGAAAATCCGCAATGTGCGGCAGGTGACGTGGCAAGTGACAATCCGCAATGTGTGGCAGGCTACATGGCAAGTGACAATTTGCAACATGTGACAAGTGACAATCTGTAATGTGTGGCAGGTGACGTGGCAAGTGACAATCCGCAATGTGTGACAGGCTACGTGGCAAGTGAAAATCGGCAAAGTGTGGCAGGCTACGTGGCAGTGACAATCCGTAATGTGTGGCAGGCTTCATGGCAAGTGACAATCTGCAATGTGTGGCAGGCGACGTGGCAAGTTACAATCCGCAATGTGTGGCAAGTGACAATCTGCAACGTGTGGCAAGTGACAATCCGTAATGTGTGGCAGGTGACGTGGCAAGTGACAATCTGCAATGTGTGGCAGGTGACATGGAAAGTGACACCCTCAGGGCTCCCACTGATTCTGCATTATGGCGAGTTGAACCATTTATTTTTATATTACAATGTAATAATAGAAATAATGCGCTTCAATCATCCTGACACCATAACAACAGGGCTCAAGTCCTGCGGGAATGCATGGGAACGGAGTTCCTGTACTTTTTCCACAACAGGAACTCAGTTCCCGTTAGCAGCCACGTCCTGCAAGACTTTGAAGTATGCAAGCTGTGTGGCAGGTGCTACACCAGCAGTCGCCAACACAAATAGTAAGTGCCGCACACCAGGGGTGGACTGACCATTCAGGCATTGCCAGTAGGGTGCCCCATGGAAGCTTCCTCTTTAATCTACCTGTCAATCACAGCTAGCTGATGGGTAGATCAGGTCCCTGCTGCTAAACGATTGTATTTAGTCAGACCTCTCGTAATGCGCTCCTCCCCGCCGGCCCCTCCGGATTTTCTGTCTCCTCATCCCCCCCCCCCCCCCAGTCTCCTGCAAACTTGCTCTGTGTGTCCCACTGAATCCCCCCCTCCTCTGTCTTCAGTGCCATATGATGAGAGAACCCAAAGGAGGAACACAGCTATTCTGCTCACAGGACATGCAGGGAGAGAGGTGAGCTGAGGGAGGAACATCAGTTTGGGGTGGTAAGCTGAGCACAATACCACAAATGTAATGCCAGGAGGGAAGTTTATGTGGAAATATGTGAAGGGTTGGAATAGCAGCGAGTGTGTGTTGGAGCCCTGCAGAGTTTGCAACCCCCCAAGCTAACATACATCTCCTAAGCAGGAACACATCACTATCTCCCCAAGCATTCTGTCCAGATAATTTGCAGTTAATTTATGACCTTTCCGTTTAACCCTGTGTTATCCAAACTCTGTTCAATGAAAAGTGTAAACTCACCACATAAACACTCTATATACAAAATAACATTCTCCAATAAAGATCAGAACATGATGTTCACATTTGCATGGAAGCACAATTGAATGAATGCTGATTATTCAGAGAATTACCGTATTTATGTTTATTGAGGATTGTTTTTTTTTTTTTTTTTTTTATTATGTACTAACAGTTAAGCTTCATACACACAATATGAAAATTGGATGAAAAATACCACTTTTGAAGTCTTCGTGCATATGAGCGTATCACTTTTTTTATTTTTGGTGGGGGAGTGGATCTTGGGTGGGAGTTCCCACACTTTTTTCCCCAGGACTTGTCCCCTGCATAACAACCATGGTGCCGTGATGATTGACAAGCCAATACCAGCCATTTCCCTGATAAATTGCCCCCAAAAAAACATATTTTCTAGCAGTGCCCCTCTAGAGACTAAACTCTGGATCCGCCCTTGATTGATGGTAATGGTGAGGCTGCTGCATTGATGGCAATGGTGAGGCTGCAGATGAGCATTAAGTTCTTTATTTAAAATTGAAGGTTTTTTTTCCCAAAACTTCCCTCTTAAAATGAATGTGCATGTTATACGCTGATAAATACGGTATATATTAAATGCACTGCCACTGACTGACCCGCCAGCTTAATCTAAATCAAGCTATCTCTCTGTCCACACCAAAAACACAGCACAGGGCCGCTGTGTAGGCGGCCTTACATAGTGTGGGGTGTGGATTTAGTCCCCCTGAGCCATGATTGGCCAAAGGCATTCTGCCTATGGCCAATTATGGCTCTCTTAGCAGAGGGTACTGGGATTGGCCAAAGCATGCAGGTCAGGTGCATGCTTTGGCCAATCATTATACAGCAATGCACTGCGATCTCGCAGTGCATTATGGGGCATTCAACGGCGCTCAAATTTCCTGCAAACACCCTATTATGTTCGCTCTTCTGCGAATGGGCGAACACCCGATGTTCGAGACGAATTTATGTTTGACCCGAACATCAAGCTCATCCCCATTTAGGATCCCTTCACTGTGAGTTTTTATCATCTCGTTGTCTGCACTGCTTGGTTTAATTGTCTTATCTTGGCTCAATTCTGGCATGTGGCATACCGTATCACTATATTCTATACTTCACAGCCTTTTTCTACTCAATGGTCATGGCTCTGGGCCTCATGTCCACTTTCACACTACTTTGATTTTCACTCCTCTTTATTTGGTTATGGGCTCGTTCTATTTTCTTATTCTATACACTATGATAGTTACACATTACGTATTTATACCCACAGATGGTGGAGCCCATTTTCATTACCACTTGGATATCTCCTTTGGGGACTTTAAGTCCTCCCTGTTTTTACCTGCGCCCCAATACCTCAGCTCCCGGGGGGACATTTCTATTGGTCACCGCCATCTAGCCACACATACTAGGCTGATGTAAGTATCCAGGGATGCTATATGTCCTCTGCTTCATTTATCCCCTCTGGGTCTACCATTCGAATACTGTTAGATTTATTTTATGTTTTATTATAGATTTATGCAGCATCTACCCCTGAAGAGTGGGTACTATCCCATGAAACGCGTAGGGATTACACTGATGCTACATGCTCTACAGCTGGTTTCTCATGTTTTTTTATTAGTACTATATTGCAAGACTGTATTCTAATGTTGTGGTATGTTGCCCCATGTTGATCTGTTGATATGGAGGACAGATTTATTATATTTTTTATTTTTACTATGCAATATGTTATGACATTAATGACATGCATTATGATTATCTACATGGTTTGGCTCTACCATGCTTTCTATGTTTTTATCCATGTATAACATTACTATTTTGCCATTTGTGGCTGTAGAGAAATAAAACATTTTTCTACTGTGACTGCTTGTTGGTCCTGACTTTATGCCTCATTCAAAGTCCCAAACTTTTATTTTCATATATATATATATATATATATATATATATATATATATCTCCCATGTGCTTTTACCTACTGTGTTCTCACATTTGTTCATTTTCTCATCTTTTTGATAGCTTTGTTATTTCATTATCAGAAAAAACAGCTTGTTACTAATCAACCCCTGAAGAAAGTATTACTCATACCTGTATTGCGAAACATGTTGGGACTTCTATGCACACATACTCCATTTGACCTCCCACCATGAGATCAACTGTGTGTTTTGTCATATAGCTGTTATGTAACTATCCAGTCTGACTAATTTGTTTTTCGATTTACATACCCTATGTACCTACTTTACAACTTGTTTTATATTTAATGAATTTTGTATATTTTTATTCACTTGCTACTCCCTTTTCTGGTTAACATCCTTTGTCCATAATATCCCCTGGGGCACCCCCTTTTGCAATTTTCTCTTGTAATACATTTAAAGCAGCAACATTGTACACTTGAAATCAAATTCCTCCCCCCCCCCCCCCATTACAACCCAAAACCCTGGAGAATAAACACTCTGTCCATTCTCACACAACTTGACTGAAAACTTGTTGCCTCTGTGCAGCCAGATAGACTTCTGACTCTATCGAGACACCTGTCACCATGTTCCTTATGCAAATAGACCCATACAGGAAGAGTATTTGCATTAAGGTAGGTCACAAATAAAACACAATAAAAGACAGAGCAGCACAAAATATTCCATAGTATAATAAATGATGCACAAGTTTATTAATAAAAACAAAGTAAAATTACACTAACAAATGGTTTCTTTTATTGCAGCTCACATTAAACGTATTACAATACAGCAAGATTAATCCTGTGAGATTCTAGTAGCTGAGCCCTGGCTTAAACCGTATGTAAACTCAAAAACAAAAATGTTATATATTGCAGTTCAGCAGTCCTTAGATGTGGTGGCTGCATTAAAGTGGATGTAAACCCGAAAATTGGATTTTTTTTTTTTTTTATGTCATAATGTAGAATATACGATTTCCTATCATTTGAGCCCAGTCTTGCCACAATGAGTTAATCCAGCTCTGAGCAATCCTCTTTTATTGTTCAATGAGATAAATCTAGACAAACAGAGAAAAACTTTGTCAAATCCCCCCACCTTGATGTGATTGACAGGTGATTTACATATCTCATGCACTAGCCTAAGAGACATGCACTATTTTTTAATTCCCTCCCACTCCTTTCTTCTGCTGCTCTGCAAGGATTGGCTGTTCCACACCTCAGCATGATTTGGCATGTTGAAGTCATGTGGGGACTTTTCTGGGTTTTAACTGGATGTTAGTGATCATAGCAGAAGTTCAGTGTAAGAAATACACAGGAGAAAATGTATGTTGATAAGGGGAGTGTAGAGGTGGGCGGGGAGTCTGCTGACATCACGACTCCACCCACTGAGCCCTGGAAAACAGACCCATCCACAAAATCTGCAGTTTTTCAGGTCTCATAGCACAACAGAAGGGAGACTTTTTGACAGATAATTATACATGAAGGAGGCATGTATATCCTTCTAGATAACCAATATTGCAGTAGTTTAGAAAGGGTGAGAGTGGGTTTACATCCACTTTAAGGCTAGACTATGCCCCTCCCCTTTTCTGCCCAGCTCCTCCATTCATAGAAGCAGTACTATAGATTCTATGAATGGAATGTGATCTATGATCATGTTTTATTCTTAGACGAATGGAGGAGCTGGGCAGAAAAAGGGGGGGGGGGGCACAGTCAGGCAATTTCGATGAGTCTCTGTCAAAGCTGTGAGGAACATCAGAAAATGAAGATTCCCATGTATAATACTGCACACAGTTCTATATACTTGTGTAGGCTCTGGGAATGATTCGTGCAGACTGGAGCAAGGGAAACCATCAGTGCCTGAAGTGATTGCTTTTTATTGTATGGATGCAGCTTACATGTCGTTCGTTCTGTTGCAGCGGTTTACTTCTATTGTCACACCTGCATGACATGATGTGGCCCCTTTGCCTGATGGTGAGATCACACTATTCTAGTTTTAGCTGTTTACTTCTATTGTCACCTACATGACATGTGGCCCCTTTACCTGATGGTGAGATCAATCTATCCTAGTTGCAGCTGTTTACTTCTATTGTCCCACCTACGTGACCTGATTTGATGTGGCCCCTTTAGCTGATGGGGTACTCTGAAGGCAGGAGCCGCCAGAAGTACATGCAGTGGATCCCAGAAGAGAATTGGGGATGCTTTGTGCAAGACCCTTACACAGAGCAGGCAAGAATGACAAGTTTGCTTAAAAAAAGGCCAATGTTTTCCATCAGTTTAAGGGCTCTGTGCATGGAAGATCAGCATCTGAACCCAGAGAAGCTGTTGGACTGGAGCTGTTTACTTCCATTGT
The DNA here is from genome assembly GCF_037356315.1 of Lithobates pipiens. NCBI lineage: Eukaryota > Metazoa > Chordata > Amphibia > Anura > Ranidae > Lithobates > Lithobates pipiens. Next base: position 564,156,965 of record NW_027507748.1, read on the forward strand.
CGCACCTGCATGACATGATGTGGCCCCTTTTCCTGATGGTGAGATCATCCTATCTTGGATGGCTTTCTTTTCATGACTGTTGTGGTGTGGATGGACCTGGCGACCCTTGTTTTGACTTCAGGAGAGGTTTTTTCACTGGCTTCAATTACCAGCTGGAATTTCGAATTTCTTTCGTGGCCTGACGAACTGCTGCTTGACCAATTTGGACACATTCATTTTAGAACATTTTTAGATCATTTTATTCATTCACATAGTTCAACATCCACAAAAACCACTAGGGTGACTCTGGCATCACCTGTGTTGACATGGAATGCTGTCTGTCTCCACCATTTGCTACTTGGGTGTCAGTATTAAGATACATGGATGCTTGGGATATAGCCCTGAGGAAGCAGTGACTACAACTGTGAAACGTGTCGGCTATATAATATACCCTAGCATCAATTGTTCTGCTTTTATTAATTTGGGTCACTTTGTACCATAAATGTGTTTAATCTATGAAGTAATAAAAACGTCTTTCTAAACTGAAAAAAAATAAATAAAAAAAATAAAATAAAAAGAAAATGAAGATTGCAAGGAATCCAGGAGCCAGCAGTACATGGGACACATCAGATTACTAGTAAGTCACGCCCGCTGTGCTGATTTTTGCTTCTTTTAATTTTGTCTAAACTTGAGCTTTAATTGTTCAACCAAAAGGTAAACCTTACTACTTTCCAATCAAGGAATCTGGAAGAGATTTTATATATATATATACACGCGCACACACACACACACACACAGACACACACACACACACACATATATAAACTTTGGGGATAATAGCTCCACGGCACTAAGGACATAAACCATTCAAAGGTGAAACCAAAAGACTTTTATTTATAAGTAAATCAAAAATAAGGCTTTCTTCAGCACACAGATCAAAATATAAACCAAAGTCCGCTTATCTTCAGCACAAAAGCAAAAATTTAAGAAAACACATATGGTTCTGTAGCCGGGTCTTCACCCCAAAAGTTTTAAGAGTCCTTATAGAAATCTTTTGCAGCCTCCAAAACAGCAACACAGATCATCAGACAGGTGCAAATCACCTACTCCTCCTCACCACCACCTCTTCACTAGTTCCTGTCTTTTATGAGCTGTTTTTCCTGGAGGCCTTTAACCCTGTGTGCTGAATCCCTGTGGTCAGGGAGGGAGGCTCTTTCCCATCCGAATATCACTTCAGAGCCCCCCAAATTCCAGGTCCCAACTAACTCTCTCTTAATATAGAGAGAACCGCGAGTCAGTCCTCTCCTGATGACTACACCCAGAATTCCTCACCCATTCTGGGTGACCCCCTGAAGTATACCGTGACTCCCTTAAAGGGATCACAACCCGAATACTGGTGCTACATAGCACCTGTCCAGGACCCAACCTTGGCATCTTGTACAATATGTATATATATATATGTATATATATATATATATATATATATATATATATATATATATATATATATATATATATATATATATAGATAGATATATATATATATATATATATATATAAAATTATTATTATTATTTTTTATCATTGACAACTCTTTCAGTAAACACTTGAAAACAATTTATTTCCTATTGCATACTGTTTCCATATACCTGCTTTCAGTTTTATGTTTCTGTGCTGCTTCTATGAAAAACATATGTGTACGACGGCTGAAGAGTTGAACCAGGTTATCCAAACTTTGTACAGGTGTCACATGTTAATATTGCACATTATAGTACACAATGAAATTCAGCAAATATATTTAAGGCAAATATACAGTGTCCTGAAATAGTATACACCTTGAAATTTTCCTCATTCTGTCATGTTGCAACCAAAAACATAAATGTATTTTTATGGGTTTTGATGTGATAGACCAAGATAAAGTGCCACATAATTGTGAAGTGGAAGGAAAATGATAAATGGTTTTCAATTTTTTTTTTTTATAAATATCTGAAAAGTGTGGCTTGCATTTGTATTCAGCCCCCTTTACTCTGATACCCCTAACTAAAATCTAGTGGAACCAATTCCCTTCAGACGTCACCTAATTAGTAAATAGAGTCCATCTGTGTGTAATTTAATCGCAGTATAAATACAGAAGTTCTGTGAAGCCCTCAGAAGTTTTTTGGAAAATCTTAGTGAACAAACAGCTTAATGAAGGTCAAGGGACACACCAGACAGGTCAGGGATAAAGCTATGGAGAAGTTTAAAGCAGAGGTAGCACCCTCATGTTTAGGCAGGGCTGCTAGTAAATTTACCTGCCAGGTGTAGTCGCCTTGGCCAATTGATAGGAGATCAATTGAGTCCACGCAAATTCTGAAGTTGCTGCACTTATCTCTTCTGTCACTAGATGGCCAGGTGTCTGGTCACATTAGTTAAGACAAGGGCATTGGATGGACAGATTAGGAATAGATGGGGTATCTCAGCCAATGGGCAGGGATCTTCTTTGGTGCCTTGGCCTGCTGGGAGTGCCTATTTATTTGGGTGAGGTCAGGTGATCAGCGTTCTGTGCCACCTGGATGACTGTCTGGGTGGACGTGTGTTGTGCTGCCCCAGGCTGCTAGGCCAGAGCCTAAAGCCTATCCCGGGGAAATCTGGCTGCTAGGCTATCCAGAAGCAAGAGAACAGCATAGCGTTGGGATTGCGGTTTGCAGTCCAACCAGAAGTGACGGTTCTGTCGGCCGGAGAACCTGACATGGTCGGAGGTAGATGGGAAGCTGTCGCCACTAAGGGACCATCCACCTTATTACCAGGGACCACTGTGAGTAGCTGAAGCAAGTATCAGAACAGTATTGTCACCAAGAATTGGGAAACTTAAGCAGGTGTCAAGCCAAGGACCCAGCCAGTGGAGGGGACGCTTGCAGAGCAGCCTTGTGTGTAAAGCCAGGGACCGAGCAAGCCAGTGGGGTGACACCTGAGGAGTATCTTGGATGCCAAGCTAGGGACCCAGCAAGGACATGGGGGTGATGCTTGAGAAAGATACTCAGTGAGAAGATTGGAAGAGCTCAGGAGATCCAGTGGCAGTGGATCAGCAAGTATAGTGAGAGATACTGGGAGCTCAGAAAAGTGAAGATCTGCAATAGGAGATTGTAGAGGAAGTAAAGAGTTCATTGTAACCTTTCTTAGAAACTGTTCAAGATTGTTGCCATAGGAGAAAGCATGTCTACACATGCAGATGTGGTGTCCTCAGGGCCAACCCAGTGGGCCCATGGTCCCAGGCGGCATTTTAAGAGGGGCGGCAGTGACAAGTTGTACCTGTATGGTCACCCTTGTCAGCGGTCTCCCGAGATCTACCTGTGGGACTGTCACTGCTGTGAAAGGCTGCATCCAATGAGTGTGCAGTCCATGCTTCCTGTGAGACAGTTTCACACTGAGCCGATATTGTTGCTTGCTAGAGCTGCTCAGTATGTGACACTGTCCTGGAATGTAACTGAATGCAGAGAGAGACCAGCTGTCAAAATTGAGCAATGATGTCAGGAGTTGGAGGGACCCAGTAGCTATCAAACACCAGCCAATGGGATGGGGTCTGGGCGGGCAGCTATGTGTATGTGGCCCCGCCCCCTTTCTTAAGCAGCCCAATCATTGGCTGGTGTTTGAAAGCTGCTGGGTCCCACCCACCCCCAACATCCCCATTGAATTGTGACAGCTGGTCTCTCCCTGCATGCAGTTACATTACATGACTGTTTCACACACAGTTTCACTAAGGATCGATATCGGCTCAGCGTGAAACTCCCTTTCCTCTGTCAATGCCAATCAGTGCCAATTAGTGCCACCTTTAAGTGTCAATGAGTGCCAATCAATGCCAACTATCAGTGCCACCTGTCAGTGTCAATCAGTGCCAATCAGTGCCAGTACCACCTGCCAGTGCCAATCTGTGTTTCCAATCAGTGCCACCTGCCAGGGCAAATCAGTGCGACCTCCCAGTGCCAATCAGTGCCAAACAGTGTCACCTGCCAGTGCAAATCAGTGCCACCTGCCAGTGTCAATGCCACATGTCGATGCCAATCAGTGCCATCTGCCATTGCCAATCAGTGCCACCTGTCAGTGCCAATTTGTGTTTCCAATCAGTGCCATCTGTCAGTGGCAATCAGTGCCACCTGTCAGTGCCAGTGTTTCCAATCCCTGCCACCCCATACCCCGCCGTGTCAATCTGTGCTGCCTAATATAAGTGCCAACTAATGCCACCTATCAGTGCCAGTGTTTCCAATCAGTGCCACCTACCAGTGCCAATCAGTGCCAGTGCTTCCAATCAGTGCCCACCAGTGTCACCTATCAGTGCCCATCAGTGCCACCAATCAATGCCCATCAGTGCCACCAATCGGTGCCCATCAGTGCTGACTGTCAGTGCTGCTTATCAGTGCCCATCAGTGCTGTCAATTAGTGCCCATCAGTGCTGCCAATCAGTGCCACTAAATGCAGCCTATCAGTGCCATTAGTGCAGCCTATTAGTGCCATTAGTGTAGCCTATCAGTGCCACCTATCAGTGCCAATCAGGGCCTATCAATGAAAAATTAGGGATTATTCAAACAACCCCCAGGGAACATGTATCAATGCAAAAAAAAGTTCTAAAAACTGCAGTTTTTTCGGGAGCAGTGATTTTAATAATGCTTAAAATGAAACAATAAAAATTAAATATTGCTTTAAATATCATAAATGGTGGGGTGTCCTTAGTATGCTTGTAAAGTAGCACATTTTTAGAACAATACCACAGCAAAATGACATTGCTAAAGTAAAAAAATTAATTTAAAACTACTTGTGGCTATAATGTATTGTTGGGTCCTGGCAATATAGATGAAAATCATTGAAAAAAACGTCATCGACCCCCTCCCCCAGTCCATTACCAGGCCCTTTGGGTCTGGTATGGAAATTAAGGGAAACCCCACACCCAAATTTAAAAAAATGGTGTGGGGGTCCCCCAGGCATTATATACTCTGAACAGCAGTATATATACTATACGGCCTGCCAATTATACTCTGAAAAAAACTGGGCCTTGGTCAGCGGGGAGTCAGCAGCGCCCTGCACCTGCGAAGCTCTGCGGTGTGATGAAATTGGGTGGCTGGCCTTAAGCTGTCCCCTAGAGGACATCATGCCTCATTGGTGTTGTGGCTCCTCCTCCTCCTCTCTTCTCTCAGGCACCCAAGTACAGTCAGTGACCTCATCATCCCCTCCCTCCTCATCACCGGAGCAAACTTGGCAGTATGCTGCAGCCTGGGGAAACATGACATGACACTCCCTTCCTCAACCTGGGAACCAACATTGGAGCCTTCAAATCACTGCACATTCCACCAACAGCATGTACCCTACACTGTGGTCGAATAATTCTGGGGACTCCTCCGGGCATGATAGTGGGGCTACGGAAGAAGTGACTGTGGACAAGGTACCAGTGGAATAGGCTGCTTTGGCAGCTGCGTTGGAAGGCAAACTACTCTGAGCCTGGGTGACAAAGGATGAGGAAGATGAGTTTGGGTTTGTTATCCACTCCACAAACTCTTCTGCATGTTGCAGCTCAATAACATGGCCAGCAGCAGAAAAAAAGGACAAGCATGCCCCACAGCCACCTGCAGAGGATGCACCATGTCCATGACCAGCACTGTTGACTGTAGACACAGATGCTGCTTGCCCTCTTTTAGTGGTCTATGAGTGTCTGCCTCTCCTTGGTGGCCTTCCAGACATGATGTATATTTTGTTTTGCAACACCACACTACACTAGTATTAGATACAGTGTACACCACCAGAAGTGTAGTAGCTACTGTAATGAATAAGTGCACTTGTTAGTGTGTTAAACACGTCTACCATTTGAACTGTTTGTAACACTTGGGATGTTTATTAATTAAATAAGAATTTTGATGGATCTTGGAGTGCAGCCATTTCTTTGGTGTAGATACTGTACACACGGTATTAGATACTGTTTACACCACCAGAAAAGTAGTAGAAACTGTACTATGGCTGCACTGTATTGTGTACTGTGTACACCACTAGAAGTGTAGTAGAAACTATACACACTGTATTAGATACTATGCACACCGCCTGCATTGTATTAGCAACTGTACTATGGCTGTACTGTATTGTGTACTGTGTACACCACCAGAAGTGTAGTAGAAACTGTACACACTGTATTAGATACTGTGTACACCACTAGAAAAGTAGTAGAAACTGTACTACGGCTGCACTGTATTATGTACACCACAAAAAGTGTAGTAGAAACTGTACACACTGCATTAGATACGGTGTACACCGCCTGCACTTTATTAGCAACTGTACTACAGTTGCACTGTATTTTATACTTTGTACCCCACCAGAAGTATAGTAGACACTGTACACACTGTATTAGATACTGTGTACACTGCCTGCACTGTATTAGCAACTGTACAACGGCATGGTGACCCAGGAGGAGCTGTAGAGGTCTACAGCTCAGGTGAGAGAATCTGTCCACAGGACAACTATTAGTCATGCACTCCACAAATATGGCCTTTATGGAAGAGTGGCAAGAAGAAAGCCATTGTTGAAAGAAAGCCATAAGAAATCCTTTTTGCAGTTTGTGAGAAGCCATGTGGGGGAAGCAGTAAACGTGGAAGAAGGTGCTCTGGTCTGATGAGACCAAATTGGAACTATTTGATCTAAAAGCAGAATGCTATGCATGGAGGAATACTAACACTGCACATCACTTTGATCACACCATCACCACTGTAAAACATGGTGGTGACAGCATCATGTTGTGGGGATGCTTTTCTTCAGCAGGGACAGGGAAGATGGTCAGAGTTGATGGGAAGATGGATGAAGCCAAATACAGGGCAATCTTATGCCGCGTACACACGAGCGGACTTTTCAACATCCAAAGTCCGAAGGACCGAGTCCGTCAGACTATCCGATCGTGTGTGGGCTGCAACGGACTTTTGATTCACCAAAGTCTGACGGACTTTAGAATATGGAACATGCTTCAAATTTTCCCGAAGGAACTCCGCCGGACCCGGTCCCCTTCGAAAACTCAGCTCGTGTGTATGCTACTCCGACGGACTAAAACCGACGCTAGGGCAGCTATTGGCTACTGGCTATGAACTTCCTTATTCGAGTCGGGTCGTACGTCATCACGTTCGAATCCATCGGAGTTTAGTGTGATTGTGTGTGGCCAAGTCCGTTCGGCCGAAAAGTCTGTCAGAACTCCGTCGGAATTCCAGCAGAACTCCGACGGAACTCCTTTGGAAGTCTGTCGGACTTAAGTCCGCTCGTGTGTACGGGGCATTAGAAGAAAACCTGTTAGAGTCTGCAAAAGACTTGAGACTGTGCGGAGGTTCACCTAACAGCAGGACAACGGCCCTAAACATACAGCCAGAGCTACAATGGAATGGTTTAGATCAAAGCATATTTATGTGTTAGAATCTCTGGCAACTGGTAAGACTTGAAAATTGCTGTTCACAGACAGTCTCCATCAAATCTGACAGAGCTTCAGCTATTTTGCAAAGAATGGGCAAAAATCTCACTCTCTAGGTGTGCATAGCTGGTAGAGACATCCCCAAAAGACCTGCAGCTGTGATTACAGTAAAAAGTGGTTCTACAAAGTATTGACTCAGAGGAGCTGAATACAAATGAACGCCACACTTTTCACATACGTATTTGTAAAACATTTTGAGAACCATTTATCATTTTCCTTCCAATTCACAATTATGTGCTACTTTTTGTTGGTCTAGCACATAAAATCCCAATAAAATATTTGGTTGTAACATGACAAAATGTGGAAAATTTCAAGGGCTACTGTATATTTTGTTTAATGAAGTATGGAGCTAATGTCTGCTTAGCTATTTTTTTACTCTTATAAATTGATTTAAATCAGAAATTCAGTGGAGCCATACATTCCAGTAAACATCTCAATAAAAAATCCGCTTATCTTTACTTAGCAGTTCTTTGCATTTAATACGTTAAAAGTTATAGAAATTGTGATACTGTAGCGTAAAACTCCAGCAGCCTCAATTTCCAGCTGCTATTCTAATTGCCTTTGCTGAACTGCGACGGAAAGCTCACTCAATCTACAATGGCAGCTGTGTAACTCCATGCTCCTGGGTATATACAGTTGCCTTGTTTCATAAACAGGCCATTGGAGCTATAGTAGGTCTCTATCTCAGTTGGACCCTCTACTCTTGCATCAAAAACTGAGGAAATAATGAAGCTTTCAATAAATGGGCATTGAATGGCTGTCAAATTGATCTATGGTCTTCATCACTTTCTGAGTTACTCCCAATATGAAACCATGTAGCCAGGCCACTGCATTCAGGTAAGCAACATCACCCCTCATATACACCTGACAGGAACTACTATAACCAGTTCACCTGGGAGGGAGTGACTACCTGCCTGCAAGTAGGTTGTTACACCCCTTTAGAGCCTGTTGTTCCTAAGCATCAGGAACTGGTGCTTTGGGAAGAGAGTGCCCATTTTTGGAAGGAACCCTCTTAAAGCACATTGTAAATTATACAGGTATCAGTGTAGCAAGGGGGCTGCACATTCGTATATATTTGGATTAGATTACATCGGCTTTTAGTAAAACGTTTTTGCCTACTGTAACTAATGGGTTCTTACCTGCCTATTGTTTAAATGGTGTAGTTTCACTCACCCTGAAAACGATTGTTCATAGTGGTCATTGTGACCTTGAACAGCAAGCATATGACACAACGTGATAGAACCAGATGGTGATCTATTGTTCATAATGTAGCTATTAGCCTCCACAAATCATAAATCTGGTCTATTAAACAATTCCAATATAACATATAAGAAAATAACATGTACACAATACTTTTTTACTTTGTAATCTGAGAAATGTGAAAGCCCTGTTCATAGCAAATAAATTTGGCCTATTCCTGTCCGGCTAAAAAAAAGAAAGTATATACTTGTTTTGTTTTCTTTGTGTACTAATGTTGTAATTGAGTAAAACTGTTTTGTATTTATTTCTTCCCAGCATACATACTCCATGTATCTAAAGAACCTATAGTTTTGTTTTCCTTGTCCAATGCTAAAAATCCATGGTAGAGTTCCAGCTTGTCCATAAGGTGCAAATGGGCTGAGACAAGAATTCCGTGGATAAAGCAATAATAAAGGAAAGTCTTGTGGAAGATTTGCGATTTATCCTATATTGGATACAGAGCAGAGGTATAAGGCTACATTTAGACTCATAAAAAAAAGGTCCCCTGTAGTAAAGCTACAGGGGAAAAGGGGTTACTTTAGAGACATTAATAGTGGTTGGATCAATATAAGGAAAGTCAACTTTATTGAAACGTGAAAAAGTGATAAACTATATCAAAATTTAAAAGTGTAATAATTAAATTAATTAACACCCAGCACTAAAAGGAATCACACAAGTAAAAAAGCACAACAAGGTGCATGTCAAACAATCAAGACAAACAACTGCATATGAAAAAATTCGAATCATCCGGGTACCAAGTACCTCCACACAGAGAGTTATGTCGCAGCAATAGGCTGCAATACTTTTGTAAACAAAAAATATTGCAATTGCAATATAAATGGCAACTCATAAGCATGGAACCCTTAGGAGCTCGAGCTGCGTATTCAGGGGATTTTTAGGTACCTTCTAGCGAAACGCGTTGATGTCCTCAATATCACGTGATGCCATCTGCATCACGATGGGAACTATTAAGTCTGTGAGTTAGCAGTGCCGCGGCTTACTTGGAAAGCAGTCAACACGGTGCTAAGGACAACCTAATGAATTGGCAGCACAACACATCTGGGATGCAGGAACCATTGACGTGCCCAAGAGCATGTATATGCCGGCACTTACATTGACTTTGGATGCAGAGATTCTCACATAATACACCAGGATACCTGTGTACATTCAAAACAAGTTAACATTTATGTGAAGGAGAGGCGAGCACAGGACTGGAAGTATATGTGACAAAGATAGACTGCAATTCCGATGGTCATAAGGGCTTTTTCTGCTTTGCCTAATGCCGAACCATCTTAACCAGAATGTCAGCACTGACACATTGTAGTTGAATACTGCTGCTGTCCTGTTGATATTTATTATGCCTCTGCTTTTGCTCTGCTTATCTTCATCTCGCTTGCCCGCATCTAACTGCATCTAACTGTCCAATTACTATATCCCCAGGCTATCTGTCAAGCTGTGTAGCTCCCCAGACACTGCTTACTAATAAGTCAACAGGAGACTCTGTCCGTATAGCTGCTTTTCATTGAGTTGAACTGTGACACTGACAATCGACTTAGTCCCACGACTTTCATAAGGAAGAAAGGAATCATCATTAACTAGGGATGGTGGTCTTTTCGAGCCACCATTAGTAGCCCCACTTATGCTCATTTGATTGGACATGAAGGATTATTATTATATTTTTTAACAATTCAGTATAAAACCCCAAAAATCCAGTGGAAATGCAGTTTGAGCTTCTAAGGGTTCCACATGTAGGAGTTGTCATTTATTTGCCAATTGCAATGTGGTTTGTTCACAAAAGGACTTCAGCCTATTACTACGGCATAACTCTGTGTGGAGGTACTTGGCGTCCGGACGTTTAGAATTGTTTCTTATCTGGTTGTTTGTCTAACATGCACCTTGTACTTTTTTACTTATGTGATTCCCTTTAGTGCTGTGTTCCACACAGCAAAAAAAAAAAAGTGCTTAAAACTCCTAAAAAAAAGAAAACCATTTGGGAAAAAAAAAACATTTGGGGAAAAAAAAAAACATTTGGGGGAAAAAAAAAAAATTAAATCACCTCTAAATGCCTGTTGCTAGGAGGTCCCTCGTAGTCTGCCTCCTTCAGTGCCTGGGCTCCTGACGTCACTTCCCCTCAGCGCAGGAAGGGCTCAGCTCCGCCCCCTCCCTCCTGTCAGTCATCTGGGACACGTGACAGGTCCCAGATGACTGCGAGGCCAATCATGCCGCTCATGCACAGTTGCAATGACGGCGCCACCCAGAGTAGGGGGGGACGAGCGGGGCTTTATTCCCCCGCATTGCTGGAGCCTGGGACAGGTAAGTGTCCGATTATTAAAAGTCAGCAGCTGCAGTATTTGTAGCTGCTGACTTTTAATTTTTGTTTTTTTCAGGGAAACTCCTCCTTAAAATTTTATATACTTTATCATTTTTCAAATTTTTTGAATAGAGTTGACTTTCCTTATATTGACCCAACCACTATTATTGTCTCTAGAGTAGCCCCTTTTTCCTGGAAGCTTTACTACAGGGGACCTTTTTTGATGAGTCTAAGTGCCAGTTTCACACTTGTGTGATGTGAACCAGTGCGATTGCAATGCAAGTTTCTGCTGTCTGTGAGTGCAATTTTGCATTGCGTTTTTGGTTAATAACAACGCGATTGTAATGTGAATTGAATGCGTTTACCATTTTTATTAGGCCCAAATGCGATTTGTGCTCAGGCCAATCAAAAGGCATGCAAAAAATCAGTGTTAACTTCCTGCGCACTTCCTGTTTTTTTAGTGGGGAGAGTACTGTCAATGAGGAGTGTGGTTTGTGTTGTGTGGCGCGGTGTTGTTTGCAGGATGTTTCATTATATGCTCTTGGTGCAGAGGCGAAACTAGAACCTTCAGGGCCCTGGTGCAAGAAACCATAAAGGGCCCCCCTGACCCCCATCCCAGGGCCCTTTCCATCAGTTTAGGAACCCTTCCCTTCAAGCCCGGGGGGTCCCTTTACTCCCATTATGTGGCCCTTTATTACTGGCAGTGGGCCCCCTTCCTGCATAATTGGCAGTACATGGCAGTTAGTGAGCGGTATGTCAGAGTAGTCAGTGAGCAGTATGTCAGAATAGTCAGTGAGCGGTATGTTAAGGCAGAGCAGTCAGTGAGTGGTATGGCAGGGTAGCACAGTCAGTGAGCAGTATGTCAGAGTAGTCAGTGAGCGGTATAGTAAGGCAGGGCAGTCAGTGAGAGGTATGTCAGGGCAGTCAGTGAGCAGTATGGCAGGGTAGTCAGAAAGCGGTATGGCAGGGCAGTCAGTGAGTGGTATGGCGGGGCAGTCCAGTCAGTGAACAGTAGGGCAGGGCAGTTAGTGTGCAGGGGGTGGTGATCCATCAGTCACTTACTACATTTCCTGGGCTGCTATGTAAGGCAGGACAGTCAGCGAGCAGTATGTCAGGGCAGTCAGTGAGCAGTATGTCAGAATAGTCAGTGAGCGGTATGGTAAGACATGGTAGTCAGTAAGGAATATGTCAGGGCAGTCAGTGAGTGGCATTGCAGGGCAGTGCAGTCAGTGAGCTGTATGTCAGAGTAGTCAGTGAGCAGTATAGTAAGGCATGGCAGTCAGTGAATGGTGTGGCAGGGCAGTCAGTGAGAAGTAGGGCAGGACAGTCAGTGAATGATATGGCAGGGCAGTCAGTGAGCGGAATGGCTGGCCAGTCCAGTCAGTGAGCAGTAGGGCAGGGCAGTCAGTGAGCAGTCCGCAGCCCACATTCACTGATGTAGCTGAGAGCATCTACAAACTATAGCTCCCATGGTTCATGTGTGGCTGCATCATTATCCATACAGCCACCTCCCTGATGCTGAATGGCTCAAGTCACTGCTGCCAAGATGGAAGGGGAGCAGGAGTGATCAGGGGGTACATCCCACAGATCCTGCATATACACCTACCCCTGTCACAGAATGGCCGTTCCAGACACACGCCCGGCTGGGAAAAAGAAAGGAGTAGAGTGGGCAGAGAAGCGTTCAGCCCGCTCCATCTGCTGGCTACATGAAATTGTGACACACAGCAATATCAAATTGCAAAACATAGGAAAATCACAGAAAATGTTCATTTTTTTTTGCACGGACCTTGGCAACCCTCTCTTATTATTTAGTGGATGTGCATGCGGTTTATTTTTTCTCATGAAAATTTACTGATCCTTTTAAATAAATACAGCTGGAGATCAACACAGTAATTAATCTTCCTATGTCATAGCATAAAAATGCCATTGTTAATAATATTTTGTATTCTAAACTACTATATGTAAAGTATTATAAGAAAAGGCATGAATCAGTAATCCTATATCTGTAGCAATCAAGCTATTTCCTGCATATATAATCTGGATCATCTGTCTCCCACGTGAGCCAGGAACTGCTGAAGAGGTGAGGGCACAAGAGAGCTGCAAGGGACAAGTATACTTCCATTCACTAATCTCCCTTGTAATAGATAAAGCTGAGATGAGCATTCCCATTTTATAAACTTGGTATCCTGACAACACAGCCAGGACAAGATCAGAAGCTCTCTTTCCCCGATCTGCATTGTCTGTAAGCACAGAAGACATTGGGTACCCATGATGTCTCCATCAAGAGTACCTTTGTGCCTCAATACTAACATGTCGTTTATAAAGTTAGGTTAAAAATAAAAAATAAATAAATATATATATATATATATATATATATATCTATATATATATATATATTTATTTATATAAATATATATCTATATATATAAAAAATGCAAACATAAAGTATAAATAAAATATCATTGCATTAACAGCGCTTAAAAAACATATAGCCAAAGATGTTAAGAGTGCAATTAAATATACTGCACATGAAACAAATGTTCATATATAGCAAAGTCTCAAACACAAGTCCGTAAGGTAGATGTAGTGCTCCATGACCTCTCAAAAACATATGTCTGCTTCAAAGACTACACACCATCACCAAAAGTATAAACCTTGTGCTCAATGTGGTCCCCTTTAGTAATGCACTTACCCCAAAGGGGCTAATAATGAGCCTTAAAGTCTCCAAGAAATACTGCATACACCAATAATCTGGATTGGAATCCTTCCAAGGACAAAAATCAGAGGGTGTGTAAACCTGGACTCTCCTTTATGATGTAACCTGAAATCCTGTTCTTGCATATACCATGGTAATTGATTTGGATTGCTTACCATATCAACCATACAAAAAAGAAGGGATTCTCATAGCATAACACTGTTTTTATTTGGGAACATACCCACAGACCATACAAATATGCTTACAGGATAAAACAGATCAAACAGCATTCTCAACGCTTCCTAAGATGTCGTTTGGGCTTGGTGAGACCCGGGATGACAGATGCAGAGGCTGGTAGACAGGGGAGCTGCGAGGATACACCCTAACGTGTTTTATAATAATGTCTTCCTCAGGGGGCGTGGCTATGCAGCACAGATCGTCCCTTAAATACGTCCGGCAAGCTTCAGATTAACTCATACTCCGCTGGAGCGTCAAACAGTCAGTGTGGATACCTTCGCGCCAAGCTGAAATGAGCATCAGTCTGTAGAGTTACTGAACACACAGGCTGAATATGCCAAAAGTGCCTGCCATCGCATAGAACACTCGCGCAAACACCATTTAGCACTGAATCCCACAGATAGAAGCCAAGTGCATACCGCGGTGCCAGCCCGAGCGCATACACTCCCCAGGCCTTTCAAAAACATTGTCTGACGGCCAGAATGACATGCACTCCCATACCATCTGGATCAATATGCATTCCCAGGCATATCCCAAAAACATCAGGATAACATAAGATATCGAGGCACTGGAGAAAGTGCAAAGAAGGGCAACCAAACTCATAAGAGGCATGGAGGAGCTCAGCTAGGAGGAAAAATTAGAGGAACTGAATTTATTCACTCTTGAGAAGAGGAGAATAAGGGGGATATGATCAACATGTTCAAATATATAAGGGGTCCAAATAGTGAACTTGGTGTTGAGTTATTCACTTAAGGGCCGGTTCACACAGCGAGGCGCGGCGAGGCGTCTCCGACTTACCTCGCCGCGACCTGCGGGGAGCTCAGCGGCGACTTGCAGAGGACTTCTGTATAGAAGTCAATGCAAGTCGCCCCCGAAGTCGCCCCGAAGTAGTACAGGAACCTTTTTTCTGAGTCGGAGCGACTCGAGTCGCTCCTCTCAGAACGGTTCCATAGTACTGAATGGGGGCGACTTGCGGGAGCGAGGCGAGGCGAGCCGTGTCGCCTCGCCTCGCCTCGCTGTGTGAACCGGCCCTTACGGTCAACACAGAGGACACGGGGGCACTCTTTAGGTATAGAGGAAAAGAGATTTAATCTCCAAATATGGAAACGTTTCACAGTAAGAGCTGAAAATGTGGAATAGACTCCCTCCAGAGGTGGTTCTGGTAAGCTCATTAGATTGCTTTAAGAAAGGCCTGGATTCTTTCCTAAATGTACATAATATAACTGGGTACTAACATTTATAGGTAATGTTGAGCCAGGGAAAATCCAATTGCCTCTTGGGGGATCAGGAAGGAATTTTTTCCCCTGCTGTAGCAAATTGGAGCATGCTCTGCTGAGGTTTTTTGCCTTCCTCTGGATCAACTGTGGGTATAGATTTGGGTATATTGGATTGTACAATATTTATTTATTTTTTTATGGTTGAAATGGACGGGCTTTTTCAACCTAACTATGTAACTATGTAACATCAGCAACCCTAACAGTTGAAGATAGTAGGGACATGCATATGCAAATATATGTGTAATAAAAACATACATCACTAAGCATTCTATTATAAAATCACATTTAATCCAAAATGTACATATAAAAACATTAATAATAAAATGTCACAAGAACTCCATTAAGCACTTTATCCATCTTCAGAATATCCCAATGTTTTCTGAAAATTGACTCCATATCTTTATATTGTTCATGGAAAGTGCTAATAAAATCCCATTCATGTTTCGTGTCCTGAGCTTTTATCCTTGTTTCAAGACAAGAGTACAGAGTGACATCACCAACCTCACTAATCACCTGATCGAACCGTTCTGAGTTGTATCCTTTCTCCACAAATCTGCTCTTAATCTGATGAGATTCTGCAGCGTAATCAGAATCCCAAGAGAAATTCCAGCGGATATGCATGAATTGGCCCTTAGGGATGTTACGCAACCAAAGGGGATGATGCCCACTATTAATTGGGATATAACTATTCCGATCTGTCAGTTTGAAGTATGCTTTAGTCAGAAGTGAACCATGATTTCTCATGACTGTCACATCTAAGTAATGAATAGATTCCTCACTCTAACTGAACTTCAATTTAATATTATTAGTATTAGTGTTCAGCCACTCTGAAAACTCTATCAAAGAGTCCTCAGGCCCCTGCCAAATAAAAAACAGATCATCAATATAACGTTGGTAAAAAATACCTCAGAAGGAAACGAATATAGGTCTTAAACGCACTTCCCAGAAGCCGATAAACAAATTTAATGTATATATTGACATTCATAAATATGTTAGGAAAATAAACATGAAAAAATATTTTTTAACTAGCAACTATAATGTAAGGAATAGGAAAGGAGCAGATACGGTGGGGATTGATAGTGGTCCAAAGAATAGATCCCTCTTCAGTCCTCCACAACCAGCAAATCATCAGGTAGAGGTGTTCAAGCAATTGGTCCTGAATGATTTGGGGTGTTTATCTTTGAGGAAGAGCATTTACCCTAAATACATCCAGGAAGGTATCAAATCGCTAGGATAGAAAAAATGTCATCATCCACCCCGCAGATAAGGGAGGAGGGGTGGTGATTATGGGTAAAAGCTTTTACCATTCCCAGTTAACCACTTTGCTCTCAGATGAGCATACATATCCGCAGTTAGATAAGGATCTATATAGAGTGGACCTTTTCAACCTGGTGGACTATGGATTTTATATGAGGGTTTTTACTAAAAAGGAAAAGTTATTCTTGCCCCTGAGCTTCAATCAGATTCCCACCATATACACCTTGCCAAAAATCCACAAAAATCCAGTGGACCCCCCAGCTAAGCCGATTGTAAATGGGATCGACTCTGTTACATCGAGAGTCGGACAATATCTCAATCACTTTTTGCAAATCAGTGTAACTCGTACAAAGGTCTACCTGAGTGACACTACCAATTTCTTGCAGTTATTAAAAGGTGTAGTTTTTTCTGATGATTCAGAGGTCTTTCTGGTAACAGCTGATGTATCGTCGCTGTATAAAATTATTCAACACGATGATGCATTACTAGCCCTTAATTGAGCTTTTTGCCAAAGGGAAAATATCCCTTATATCCAGAAAAAGTTTCTCAGGATGGTTTTAGAATTCGCACAATTATTTTTGGTAGAATGGCAAATTCTATACCCAAAGGCGTGGCGTAGCAATGGGTGCAAAATTTGCTCCCAGCCTCGCCAATTTATTCATGAGCGAGTGGGAGGATAAATGGATTTTTGGTAATAAAAAGGAAGAACTTATTTTTTACCAACGTTATATTGATGATCTGTTTTTTATTTGGCAGGGGCCTGAGGACTCGTTTATAGAGTGGCTGAACACTACTAATAATATTAAATTGGAGTTCAGTTGGAGTCAGGAATCTATTCATTACTTAGATGTGACAGTCATGAGAAATCATGGCTCATTTCTGACTAAAGCATACTTCAAATCAACAGATCAGAATAGTTATATCCCAATTAATAGTGGGCATCATTCCCTGTGGTTGCGTAACGGTCATAAACTAGCAGTGACCAGAACTGTGTGACTGCGACAGAGTGAACCAGACATAAATAGGTGAAAGTAAGTTTATTAAAGTAAATGCATATAAATTTGAACACACCACCAATATAAACTGAGTGAACAAACCAAACAACCAGTGATAATAAACTAACCAGCATATGTAGAAAAGGGGAGTTCAAATACAGAAATCCAAATGTGAGAGAACCATCGCTCAAGGTAAGTCCCCAAATCCAAGAAAACAGCCCCTCCAGGAATGGAGAAACCCAGGTGCAGGCACGGCATATACTTGTTGCAATTAATTGAAGAACTCTGGATGGCCGCACTCCAAGATAAATTCAAATGCCTTTTATTCGTGAAGCAGAATCACACAAAAGTGGGTCACAGCAAAGCACAATAGTTAACGCGTTTCACACTACCAAGATTGCGTATTCATAGCTATGAGTAAGCACTCTTGGTAGTGTGAAACTCGTTAGCTTCACAAATAAAAGGCATTTGAATTTATCCTGGAGTGTGGCCGTCCAGAGTTCTTCAATTATTTGCAACTAGAAAAGGGGAGTACCAGAATCATAGTCAAGCTAGGCCAGGGTCATAAACAGGAGATCAGTAGATGGGGGCCAGGAGTAAACAGACAGGGAACAAGATGGAGGGAACAGGCTGCAGGGCCAGGATCCAGGGATCCAGGAACAGAAACAAACATGTCCAGGATACAGGAATCACGGTTCGAGTTCAGGTTCAGGATCAGGATCAAGATCAGGCTAATAGATAAACAGGCTGCGGGTCAGGGCACAAGGAAAAACCAGGGCAAGGTGTGTGTGCACTTGCCGGTATTTATACTATAGCTGCTATCAAAGTCTGGTGATGCCTAATTGCAGAAGGTAATACCTGCTCCACACTGCCAGGATCCCTCTGCTGTTGGACACCAGTACTGCAACCCAAAGATGACATAATACCAGCAGGGAAAAGCTCTTCTGACAGCTCCAAACTGCCAGGAGACACCTGCTGGTGGACCTCAGTACTGCACACCAAATGATCGATATTGCCAGTGGAGAGAACCTTTCCTGACAGTACCCCCCCTTGCAGGAGCGACCTCCGGATGCTCCAAATAGCCTATGCTGGGGAAAGTCCATGGCGTCAAGCTAAACAGAGGGCAAAGTCACATCAGGTTGGGCAATAAGTACATCAAGCTGGATAGCAGGCACAGGAACCTCAAGCTGAGTAGCAGGCACATCGAGCTGGGCGGCAGGCACATCGAACTGGGCAACAGGCACATCGAGCTGGGCAGCTGGCCATGGGCACATCAAGCGGGGCAACAGGCACAGGCACATCATGCGGGGCAGCAGGCACAGGCACATCAAGCGGGGCAGCAGGCACAGGCACTTCAAGCTGGGCAGCAGGCACGGGCAATTCAAGCTGGGCAGCAGGCACGGGCACATCAGGATGGGCAGCAGACAGGGGCTCATTAGCCTAGGCAGCAGACAGGAACACATCAGCCTGGACAGCGGACAGGAACACATCAGGCTGGACAGCGAAAAGGAACACATCAGGCTGGACAGTGAACAGAGGCTCATCAGACTGGGCAGCAGAGGCTCGTCAGACTGGGCAGCAAACAGAGGCTCGTCAGACTGGGCAGCAGACAGAGGCTCATCAGACTGGGAAGCAAACAGAGGCTCGTCAGGCTGGGCAGTAGACAGAGGCTCATCAGGCTGGGCAGCAGACAGAGGCTCGTCTGGCTGGGCAGCAGACAGAGACTCGTCGGGCTAGGCAGCAGACAGGAACACATCAGGCTGGGCAGCAGACAGGAACACATCAGGCTTAGCAGCAGGCTCCACAGGCTGTGAAATGGCCAAAGCACCCTCAGACTGGGAAACAGACACCAGGATTTCAGGCTGGAATGCTGGCTCTGCTTCTTCAGGCTGGAATGCTGGCCCTGGCTCTGGCTTTTTAAACTGGAATGCTAGCTCTGGCTCTTCAGGCTTGAACTCTGGCTCTTCAAGCTGGAACTCTGGCTCTTCGGGCTGGAATGCTGGCTCTGGCTCTTCGGGCTGGAACGATGGCCCCTCCAGCTGGAACACTGGCACCTCAGGCTGGAACACTGGCACCTTGGGCTGGAACACTGGCACCTCGGGCTGGAACACTGGCACCTCGGGCTGGAACACTGGCACCTCGGGCTGGAATACTGGCACCAGAACTTCAAATTGGTACAGATTGGTGGGTGTGGAGGCAGGTTGGGTTAATGGCAGGATAGTTTTGGCTGGGAAAAAACTTTTGTTTTTTCTTTGGCTTAGCCACTGAAGCTCTGTAGGTGACTGCAGGACTGTAGGTAAGGGGTGCAGCAGACTGGAAAGGAGGATTGGAATATGTCAGAGAAGAGGTAACAGTAGCTGGGAGAAGATCTTGTGGGTTTGTAGGCAGCGGAGAAGAGGCAGGTGGGTTGAATGCAGGATAGGTACAGGGAGCACAGACTGGATATGAGTATTTGGTTGGGAGCAGCGTATACTGGGCTGCAACTGAGGTTGACATGGCTGATGTCATGGCTGATACATTTGGGTAGGCTGGTGTCTGATGGCAGAGATGGGTTGTTTGACTGGGGCTGATTGGACCATGTCAGACCATACTGAAAGTATAGGCTGTACAAACTGTCGTTTTAAATCTCGCTGTCTAACAAAAGACTGAGAAGACATAATGCACTCAGCAATCACCTGTGGGGAACAGGCTGAGTAGTGCTCACAAAAATCAGTGGGATCATCTTCAAAAAGGCACACTAGGGATACAACCTGATTCACATTAAAAGGAGGAGAGAAATCATCATGGCCCTCTGGAATACAGGGTAGGGTCAGCTCAGTACAGATCTTGATCAAAGGCTGCACCACCCCAAACAATATATAACCCTGATCGACCAGGGAGTAAGCCGAACGGATAGTTGCAAACAACTGGTCACTAGACCATTCTTTCAAAGCCTGGCGGCAATAATCACCACTTTCAGATGCCAGCAGAGAAAAATAAATAACCTCATCAGCATTCATGTTTGCAACCAAACTAAATAAAAAATAGTTCCCCTGTGCATCCACTTCTGGTCAGGGATGGCCCTGGTATTCTGTTATCAACTAGATGTGACCAGAACTGTGTGACTGCGACAGAGTGAACCAGACATAAATAGGGGAAAGTAAGTTTATTAAAGTAAATGCATAAAAAATGTGAACACACCAACAATACAAACTGAGTGAACAAACCTAACAACCAAACAGTGATAATAAAACAACCAGCATATGTAGCAAAAGGGAGTACCAGAATCATAGTCAAGCCAGGCCATGGTCATAAACAGGAGATCAATAGATGGGGGCCAGGAGTAAACAGACAGGGAACAAGATGGAGGGAAAAGGCTGCAGGGCAAGGATCAAGGCATACAGGAACAGATACAAACGAGTTCAGGATACAGGAATCACAGTTCAGGTTCAGGATCAGGATCACAGATAAACAGGCTTCAGGTCAGGGCACCAGGACAATACCAGGGCAAGGTGTGTGTGCACTTGCTGGGTATCTATACTAGGGATGAGCTTCGTGTTCGAGTCGAACGTACGTTCGACTCGAACATTGGCTGTTCGGGCGTTCGGCGAATTCCGAACGTTTGGGCCGTTCGCGTCAAAATTCGAGTGACGCGCGCGCGGACCACAATGCACTGCGGTGGCGCAGTGCATTGCTGCCCCATGATTGGCCAAGCATGCACTGTGACCCCGCATGCTTGGCCAATCGCAGCGCCGGCAGCGAGGAGAGCCATGATTGGCCACAGGCATCCTGCCTGTGGCCAATCATAGCTCAGGCTGTGTAGTGCACGCCCCACACTATATAAGGCCGCCTTTGAGGCGGCTTCGTGTAGTGTGTTACTTAGCATCTGAAGCAGTGGGTGTTCTGTGTACCTTCAACACAGTACACACCAATCGTTTTTGGCTGATTTCCTATCTTGCTGCTGTGTAGTGGTTGTTGTCTGTGCCCTGACTGCAGTATACACCACTATATTCACCTCACCTATATAGCTAGTGATCTAGCTTTAACCACTTAACAATTGCCCATTGCCGATTAACGGCTTCAGGGGGGTTGTTTAACTCTGAGAGGCCGTTAATTAACGGCCTCCCAGAATTCTGCTCTCGCGTGCCCCGAGGTGTGCGCACTCGAGAGCATCCGTGACCGCCGGGTCGCATCACGGATCACGGTAAACGGCCGCTCATAGCGACCGTTTACCACGTGATTGCTCCGTCAAATGACGGAGTGATCACTTGGAAACAAACCGGCGTCATGTTATGACGCCTGTTCCTCCCTCCCCTCTCTGTACCGATCGGTACAGCGGAGGGGAAAGAGATCGGTGTCAGCAGCGATGTGGGCTGCATCTGCAGTGCCCACATCGCTGCTCACCGAATTTAACCCCTCAATTCCCTGCCAATACTCTGCAATACCAGTGCATACTCTGCAGTACCCTGCCATTACTCTGCAGTACCCCGCCATTACTCTGCAGTGCAGTACCCTGCCATTACTCTGCAGTGCAGTACCCTGCCATTACTCTGCAGTACCCCCCATTACTCTGCAGTAACCCCCATTACTCTGCAGTACCCCCCAATACTCTGCAGTACCCGCCATTACTCTGCAGTACCCCCAATACTCTGCAGTACCCCCCAATACTCTGCAGTACCCGCCATTACTCTGCAGTACCCGCCATTACTCTGCAGTAACCCCCATTAACCTGCAGTACCCCCCAATACTCTGCAGTACCCGCCATTACTCTGCAGTACCCGCCATTACTCTGCAGTACCCCCAATACTCTGCAGTACCCTTCCATTACTCTGCAGTACCCCCCATTACTCTGCAGTAACCCCCATTACTCTGCAGTAACCCCCAATACTCTGCAGTACCCGCCATTACTCTGCAGTACCCGCCATTACTCTGCAGTACCCCCAATACTCTGCAGTACCCTGCCATTACTCTGTAGTACCCCCCAATACTCTGCAGTACCCTGCTATTACTCTGTAGTACCCCGCCAATACCCCGCCAATACTCTGTAATACCCTGCCATAAATTGCCATACCCAGCCATACTCAGAGATACCCAGCCATACTCGGTGATACCCTGAAATACCCAGCCATAGACGCCCCCCACCCCTCACCGCCCTCCGGTGCTTCTACCAACTCGCCAGTACGATCAAAGCCAGAATCTTTTTTTTATTTTTTATTTCAGGCTTCCCAGCCTAGAGGTGAGATGTGGGGTCATATTGACCCCCCAGATTTCACTGTAAAGAGGACCTGTCACCCCATATTCCTATTACAAGGGATGTTTACATTTCTTGTAATAGGAATAAAAGTGATCAAAAATATATTTTTGGGGAAAAAAATGTCAAACTAACATAAATAAAGTAAAATGAACAATAAAAAAATAAAATAAAAATTAAAGCGCCCATGTCCCCATGTGCTCGCATGTGCCACACATGTGAGGTATCGCCGAGAATGTTAGAGCGAGAGCAATAATTCTAGTCCTAGACCTCCTCTGCAACTCAAAACATGTAACCAGTAAAAAAAAAATTAAAGCGTCGCCTATGGGGATTTTTTAAGTAGCGACGTTTGGCGCCATTCCACGGGCATGTGCAATTTTGAAGAGTGACATGTTTGATATCTATTTACTCAGCATAACTTCATCTTTCACTTTATGCAAACATTGGGCTAACAAGTGGTTAATAATAGAGCTTGCAGTCAGTAGTGTCAGGAGATAGTGCGTGCTGTCTGCGTGCTCTGTACCCAGTACATACCACTATAATATAGGGCAGGCCCCTACTTTCAAACATCCAACTTACAAACATCTCCTACTTGCAAACGCAAGGAGACAGCAGCAAGTGAGATGAAAAAAGATGGACGACAAAACAAATTATACAGGGGTGATAACCCTTCCCTATGTTTTCCAAAAAGCTTAAAGATAGTTTTTTTGACTGGAGCTACACTTTAAAAATGTACCGGTTGAAAATGACAAACAGATTCAACTTAACACAACAAACCTACACAGTCCCTGTCTTGTTTGCACCGCCTGTATACTGCTGTTCTGAGTATATAGGGCCTGGGGGCCACACGCATTTCCTTTTTTTAATATGGGTACGGGGTTCCCCTTAATATGCGTACAAGACCCAAATAGGCTGGTAATGGGCAGGGAGGGCTACCCATGCCATGTTTCTCAATGATTTTCAACCATATTGCAGGAACCAGATATAACATTAAAACCGCAAGCAGTTTTAAATGGTGTTATTTCCGTTTAATGTCATTTTGTGCAGGGACTGTTCTAAACACGGGAAACACGTGGCACTTCACAGGCATACTACAGACACCCCCCAGGCACCATATTTAAAGGAATATTTCACTTTTTTTTTTCACTTTAATCATCATTAAAATCAGTGCTCCCGCCAAAACGGCAGTTTTTAAAACTTTTTTTTGCAGTGACCCATGTCCCCTGAGGCAGGAGGCAGGTCCCCAAACCCTTTATAGGACACTATCTTGCATATTAGCCGTTAAAATTAGCACTTTCCAATTCGAACGTTCGAGTCCCATAGACTTCAATGGGGTTCTAACGTTCGTACCGAACGCGGGGGTCGTTCGCAAGTTCTGGTGCGAACCGAACCGGGGGGTGTTCGGCTCATCCCTAATCTATACTATAGCTGCTTTCAAAGTCAGGTGATGCCTAATTGCAGAAGGTAATACCTGCTCCACACTGCCAGGATCGCTCTGCTGGTGGACACCAGTACTGCGGACAAAGATGACATAATACCAGCAGGGAAAAGCTCTTCTGACAGCTCCAAACTACTAGGAGACACCTGCTGGTGGACCTCTGTACTGCACGCCAAATGATCGATATTGCCAGGGGAGGGAACCTTTCCTGACAGTAACATCCCTAAGGGCCAATTCATGCGTATTCGCCTAAATTGCTCTTGGGATTCTGATTACGCTGCACAGACTCAGCAGATTAAGAGCATATTTGTGGAGAAAGGATACAACTTAGAACGGTTGGATCAGGTGATTGGTGAGGTTGGTGATGTCACTCAGAACTCTTGTCTTGAAACAAAGGTAAAAGCTCAGGACACGAAACATGAATGGAGTTTCATTAGCACTTTCCACGAACAATATAAAGATGTGGAGTCAATTTTCAGAAAACATTGAGATATTCTGAAGATGGAAGTGCCTAATGGAGTTCTTCCAGATACCCCTCCATTCATATATAGAAGGACATCCTCGTTTGGTGATAATGTGGTTAAAAAGGCTTTAGACCTCCCCGGCCAGACCCCAAATGTTCTGGGACAGAACCGGTTTTTATGCCTGCAGAAAATGCAAATCTTGCCAACAAGTGAATACTCACCTTAGCCCCTGTACACACGGTCGGAGATTTCCACAACCAAATCCGTCGGATTTTGTCCGTCAGATTTAGTCTGACGGATTGTGTCCGAAACTGTTGCATACACACGGTCGGACTAAGTTGTTGAAAAATCCGATCTTTCAGAACGTGATGACGTAATTTCGTTACGATGGGACTAGATTCAGGCTAGTAGCCAGTAGCTTTGATGTAGGAATTTGATCTGAGCATGCGTGGCACTTGGTCCGATCAAAATTCTCTACACATGATCGTATTACGTCCGACCGGCCCAGTTGGTCGGGAAATATTTCCAACATGTTGGAAAATTGGGTCCGACAGAGATTCGGACGGAATCAGTCCGCTGCATACCACACACAGTCGGATTATCTGACAACACGGTCCGATAAGACGCATTCCGACGGATTCTCCGACCGTGTGTACGCGGCATTAGAGGTTTGACTAGGTTCAGATCCACGGCCAACTCTAGGGAGTTTGAGATTAAGGAATTTATTTCCTGCCTCTCTACCCATGTTGTGCATGCGCTGGAGTGCCCTTGCGGCCTAATGTACATTGAAAGGACCAAGATGACGTTGGCTAAAAGGGTCTCTGAGCAAATCTACAACATTGTGATTGGATATAAAGACCACAGTGTTTCTTTACACTTTAGACAGAAACATGGTAGAGATCCAACTGGTCTGAAGTTGGACAGGGTTTACCCAGCTTGGAGGGGTGGTAACATCGTTCATGAACTGTCTAAACGTGAGACCCAATGGATCTTTATGACTAATACGCTCAGCCCAAATGGAATGAATATTGATTTGAATCTGAATTGTTTCATTAGTGATTACTAGTGCTGCATATGTTCCCTTTCAATATTCATTCCATGTCATCTCATGACATTTTTTTGGTATTTTTTGGTATTTACTATAATTGGCCCAACCTACCTTAGTGCAGATTTGAATAATCCTCATTGGAGGTTTTAATGCTTCTGGTCTATGGCTTTTGTAGTATAATTTAAATGGCTTAGTGCCCCCTAAAGTAAGTTCTTGCGTAGTTTTATATATTATATCTTATTATTGAGAATTGGCTCAAAGGCTATTTTAAAAATCTCCCTGAGTGTAATTATTGCATTAACTCTGCTGGTCTCAACTCACTAGGCAATCACTGCCAAACCAGGCCTCCAGGAAACTATCTTTCCTGGTTAGATATTATTAATAAGTAAACCGCCATTATTTATTGCTATCAAGCTACATCAAAGTTTCCTTCTAGCAGCAAGAAGAAATAGAAATAGTTAACAATTTAATGACGTGCATGGTAAGCAGTTTGTAAGATATTTCACAATCTTTTCCTCATCCTCTTTTGTATCTGAAACAGAACATTAGTATTTGCATACATTCAACGCAATGCAGAATCTTCATTGATATACTTGCTGAGTTTTTTTTTTTTAGTTAAGAGGAACATGATTTATAAACTATTTCTTGACCTTCATGGTTTAGTAACACTATTGCTACGAAGCCTAACACCAGCTCATTTTGTTTCATAGTTTTGGATTGAGAGGGAACCACTCTGTGTAACCCCACTTGTGAGATTTTTTTTCTTACCATATTTACCGCCGTAAATGGCGACCCGGTATATAAGATGACCCCCTACTTTTCTAATTAAAACTTTGGTTTTATGCTGTACTCACTGTATAAGACGATCCCCTTGTGCGGTAATACCGTATGTTCAGAAACAAAGTTGGCGCCGCTGTTTCACAGTATACATACAGTATACCGCCCTGAGCCAATCACTGCGAGCTATGCATTCTATTATTGAATACAATGCCTGCTCAGATTGGCAGAGGCTGTAACATCATCAGCCCGCGCCTCTGACTCTCACAGCCAATCCGAGCTGGCTACTGTATGTAGCCTGCTCGGATTGGCAGAGGTTGTTACTCCAATCCGAGCATGCGCTGTATTCATTAATAGAATACATCACTCGCCGGGATTGGCTTAGCGGTGTATACTGTATGTATACAGTATTATCGCACACTCCGGAGGGCTTAACATCCAGCGGGAGGCTGGCATATGATAACCCCAGATTTATACCTGGCGTATAAGACGACCCCCGCTTTTTGCCCATTTTTTTTTACTGTAAAAGGTCGTCTTATACGCTGGAAAATATGGTACTTCTTGTTGGTGGGGACAAAAAAATTAAAGGTCAGTTGGTGAGCATGACAGGATGGCATGGACAGCAGTAAAAACATTATCAGTAGTTTTAACCCTTTTTTCACTCTACTAAAAACATAAAAATGTATCAAATACTTACATTTTCTTAATTTTTACTTAATTTTACTTAATTTTACTTTCCTGATGCTAATCCATGGCAGCACAGCATACATGTAATATAGCTCCGCCCCATCCCCACCCACAGGACCTGTTTAAATCTATAAAAAGTAAGCTAATGTAACCTCCCCCATTCTCCAAAAAGATAACAAGATTAAAAATGGGAGGGTGTCAGGAAAGGAAAATTACAGTATTTGATACAGTTTTCCGTTTCCTGATGCCAATGCATGTGATAAACATGAACTAAGCAGGGGGGGAGGGGGGGGGGTTAAAACGTATAATCAAACTTTATTACAATAGACATGAAAGCCTGTACAATCATTCCTTCAAAGTCCACTGAGGTACGAGCCCCTTCCCTTCCCTGTAGCACCTGACGCAGATGTCCTGCAGCAACCAACCTGCTGTTTTGCAGATATCTCCAGAGACATTTTGCATGATGCGCTGCTCCACACAAGGTTTGATAATAAAACTGCCAGTGCCTCCACCCAGGACATGGCCTCTGGGAACAGAGGGGATTACCTTCCTAGGAAATTAACCAGTAATCTAATCAAGGTAATTGAGAACAGAAGAACTACTGCAACCAGCATATAACATTAACCACAAGTACATAAGTATATAGTGGCATACCAGCATGTAAATAATACAATCTTCAAATAGGAAAAGATTATTAAGAGTACATGCAATGTACAAACAGGTATTTTCAGCAAAGGGCCCGTTAGGAGTCCTGGAGGAATTGTGGAATTGTGCACCTGTACTTGGGTCTACATACAGTAGTTATTAATGTTTCAGCAAAGTCCAGTTACAGGTGCTCATTTTGCACAATGCAGATTTTGTTTTTGTGTTGGAGACCTCAAGACAAGTTCAGTTGGAGAGCCTCCAACTGTTCTCCAACCAGCCTGGAAAGCAACTTCTCACAGCTTTAGTTTTGAATAGAGTACGGAAAGGTTAAAACCCCTGCTTATATTGTGTTGTCTGTGTCCTATTGGGAAGATTTTCCTTGAATTATTGTCCCAGAGATGCAATAGGAAGGGAAATCTGTGCAAAGTAGGGGAAATGTTCTCTTAGTTGCCACTATAACAGGTGTCCCCATTAGAGGATTTACCCTCAACTCTTGTTCTAATGATAACTCTAACTTTAGGTTTTGTACATTGGTCAGCAGGCCAAAAAGAAAAAAACGGATCTGCCATTGGAGGCATAGACAGGATTCTAAACCTTTTCTACCAAATCCAAAAATCAAATCAAAAGTTTTGGCTATTCATACAATTCTAGGGATGCTGAGAGGGCTGATTTAAGAGTGACATGCCAGAGTATTTAGAGAAAATGCATTTCAGCCTTGGACGATTTATGGCCTTCTTCAGGGGGGATTTCTGCAGGCATATCAAGATGACATTTTTTTAACATTGAGCTATATCACTGTTATATATTCATGTACATTAACCAATAGTATTTACCCTTTACCAGAGGAGTTCTTTCCACATAAACCAGAGTCTTTAAACCAGATTTCTGATTTGAACTGTGGTCTTGTAGAGGATCCAAAGTGTCCAGGTTGAGATAAATTGATCGTGAAAACGCACTGTTAGTTCCTCCATGAGCTGAAGATAAATGAGTTCAGTCACCCACGCCTTAATGGGGGGGCAGGGGGGGGGGCAGTATTCCAGTGTTTAGGTATTACAGTTCTGGCCACAGCAAGAAAAAAAACTAAGAAGTCCTTTTTTAGTACTTGAGATTGATACCAGGAGTATGGAGAGACAAGCAAACTTCTGGTGAGCAAGGAGCAGGAGGACCAGTCACTTGTTCGCATATCCTAAATATCTTTGCCCAAAAGCAGGAGACCAAGGAGCAGGACCACCATATGTGTATCATGGTTCCTCTATCTGTTAGCCCCTGTGCACACGGGCGGAGATTCTGCCAACCAAATCCGTCTGATTTTGTCCGTCGGATTTAGTCCGATGGATTGTGTCCGAAACTGTTGCATACACACGGACTAAGTTGACGAAAAATCCGATCTTTCAGAACGTGATGACGTAATTTCATTATGAAGGGACTACATTCAGGCTAGTAGCCAATAGCTTTGATGTAGGAATTTGATCTGAGCATGCGTGGCACTTGGTCCGATCAAAATTCGCTACACATGATCGGAGTATGTCCGATCAAACCAGTTGGTCGGGAAATATTTCCAACATGTTGGAAAATTGGGTCCGACGGATATTCAGACGGAATCAGTCCGATGCATACCACACACAGTCGGATTATCCGACGACACGGTCTGATAGGACACATTCCGACGGATTCTCCGACCGTGTGTACAAGGGCTTAGGCAGAGCAAGCAGAGTTCTGATACTGATGGAAACATTTTGTATAAAAGAACTGGGCGATACAAGCGAGCTAAGACTTTATAATTCTTTCATTAGATTCTGGGTGCTAGTGTTATTGATTTTATTCATTAATATTCTATCTACAGCAACACTTTAAACAATAACAGCATTTTTTTGTTATTTTAAAACAAAAGTACAAACCCTATGAAATAAAATGAAGCGTTGTAAGTAGGGATGCACCGATATTTAAAAAAATTTTTTTTATTGACAAGTACGAGTATCGATACTTTCGGTCAAGCTCTCACCCATACCGAGTATACGGTGCTATTTGCGTCCATACAGAACAGCAGTACACGGAAATTTCCAGTGAATGGCTGAGCAGCAGGGGGGCTTGTCAGGACAAGTCTGATCATTGGCGGAGAGCAGGCTGAGTTCTCAGCACATCTGGAAAACTGACCACACTGATTTGATGTGATTTAAAGATTTCAGCCCCGGGAGGAATCTGCCCCCTTCGTGATCAAGCTCTTTTTTGCAATACAGCACTGCATTGCTTTAACTGACAATTGCACGGTTGTGCGATGTTGTACCCTAACAAAATCGATGTGCTTTTTCCCCACAAATAGAGCTTTCTTTTGGTGGTATTTGATCACCTCTGCATTTTTTATTTTTTGCGCTATAAAAAAAAGAGCGAACATTTTGAAAAAAAGCAATATTTTTTACTTTTCGCTATAATAAATATCCCCAAAAAATATATAAAAACAAATTTCTTCCTCAATTTAGGCCGATATGTATTCTTATACATATTTTTGGTAAAAAAAATAAAATAATATCGCATCTACAAATAGGGGATAGATTTATGGCATTTTTATAATTCTTTTTTTTTATTAGTAATGACTTTTATTGGGACTGCGACATTGCGGCGGACAGATCTGAAACTTTTGACACTATTTTGGGACCATTGGCATTCATATAGCGATCAGTGCTAGAAAAATGCATTGATTAATGTGTAAATGTCACTGGCAGGGGAGGGGTTAAACACTAGCGAGCGATCAAGGGGTTAAATGTTCTCCCTGGGCGTTTTCTAACTGTAGAGGGGATGGGCTCACTAGAACATGACAGATCACTGCTCCCGATCACTGGGAGCAGTAGATCTCTGTCATGTTGCTAGGCAGAACAGGGAAATGCCTTGTTTACACAGATGACTCCCTAAAAACGTTATTAACACCCCTTGGTCAACCCAGCCATACACCTTGATCCCATAATGCAGGTTTGATATGCCAAGGTCTGCTCGGTCCCCCTCAATCCCTGTCTTTTCTCTCCCTTCCTCTTCCTCCCTCTATTACTATTTTCTCCCCTCTCTCCCCCTATAGGTATTCTCTTTTTATTTTATTTCACAGTCAGATGATGTACTATACAATAAATAGTATTGGTACTCACTGTTCCTTATATAGAACATCATCGTCTGCTATTAGAAGGCAGCGATGTGTTAATGTCTACACTGGTCGCCGATGATGCAGCAACGTACGGGTACGTTGTTTTGCGCACCTGTGCCACTTTGCCGACATGTATCGGCAAGTGGTAAAATTTTTAAAAAATCTGATGTTTTTGATTTTTTTTTTAATTATTGATTTTTATCCACCTTGTAATGCTATAATTAAAGATATTATTTTATACAGTTGCTAAAATACAGTACATTACTTTTTTTGCTGTAGTGGTGCTTTAAAGAGGAAGTAAACCCTGATGGGTTTACTTCCTCTTTGTCTCCCTGTAAAGGTAAAGCATAATGGGCTTCTATGCATCGCATAGTAGCCCGTTATGTGTCACTTACCTCACACAGGAGCCAGCGATGTCACCGCTGTCCCCTGTAGCTCGGAGCGTCCATCTTCTTCCGGGTATCGCTGCTCCGGCCACTCACAGCACTGGAGCAGCGATGATGTCACTCCTGCGCATGTGCACGGGAGCCGCCACTAACGGCATATTGCCGTTAGCAGCGACACACTCAGTGCGCCTGCGCGCCGCTGTCTACGGTGCATGCGCCGTAGACAGCGGTGACTGTATTTTTGTATTTCTTGGACCTTAATCTAAGCTTACCTGTAGGTCAAAGGGGTTTGTAAGGGTTTACAACCACTTTAACAGTAATCCATTTTTTCCTGCATGAACTTGAATCTTGTGTTTTTGCAGACGCGTTATTGCTTATGACTTTGAGGCTTTTATACAGTAAATAGGGGTCCCAACTTATTATCTGTCAAGCCCAGGCATGTACTGGCCATTGGGACTACAGGGAGTTTCCCGGTGGGCCGATGGCTCAGTGGGCCACTCTGATGCAAGGGGGCTGCTAATGAGACACTCTTATGTAAGGGGACTGCTAATGAGACACTCTGATGTAAGGGGGTGCTGATGGGCCACTCTGATGTAAGGGGGCTGCTAATGAGACACTCTGATGTAAGGGGGCTGCTAATGAGACACTCTGATGTAAGGGGGCTGCTAATGAGACACTCTGATGTAAGGGGACTGCTAATGAGACACTCTGATGTAAGGGGGTGCTGATGGGACACTCTGATGTAAGGGGGCGCTGATGGGACACTCTGATGTAAGGGGGCACTGATGGGACACTCTGATGTAAGGGGGCTGGTGATGGGACACTCTGATGTAAGGGAGCTGCTGATGGGACACTCTGCTGTAAGTGGTGCTGATGGGACACTCTGATGTAAGGGGGCTGCTCAGGGGACACTCTGATGTAAGGGGGTGCTGATGGGACACTCTGATGTAAGGGGGTGCTGATGGGACACTCTGATGTAAGGGGGCTGCTCAGGGGACACTCTGATGTAAGGGGGTGCCGATGAGACACTCTGATGTAAGGGGGCGCTGATGAGACACTCTGATGTAAGGGGGCGCTGATGAGACACTCTGATGTAAGGGGGCGCTGATGAGACACTCTGATGTAAGGGGGTGCTGTTGAGACACTCTGATGTAAGGGGGCGCTGATGAGACACTCTGATGTAAGGGGGTGCTGTTGAGACACTCTGATGTAAGGGGCTGCTGATGGGACACTCAAAATGTAAGTGGGCCGGTCTGGATGAAGTCCAGGGCCAAATTTCTTTCCCAGTCCAGCCCTGGTCAAGCCCCAGTATATTCCTAATCCAGCTCTGTTGTTAGGTCATGTATGGCCATGCTTACTTGTTAGTGAAGGTTGGCCTTTAAAATGTTTCAAGATGATTATCATCATACCTTTTTTATTACGTCCATTCATCACACCCACATAACTGAAGAACTGGTGAATCAGCCTTTGGGTGTGTGGATCTGTGTGTAATGTTGATACTGTGCACAGGACACACGTAATGTTTGCTCAAAATAAATGAAGCAGATGAGATTAAACTATAATCACATAAGCTCCACTAAAATTTGATAATTACCTGCTGGCAGAAGAAGGATCAAAAAACATACTATTTAACTGCCATCATAATCAATTAGTTTTGATGACTGGATCAAGTAGGAGGGGAGAGGGAAACTTGGTAATTGCCAAAAGATAATTCTATCTTTAGCTGGAGTGTTCCTTGTGCCGCGTACACACGGGCGGACTGTATGGCGTACTTAGTCCGTCGAAACACATTTCAGCGGACAGTCCGCTCGTGTGTGGGCTTCAGCGGACTTTTTCAGCGTGCAGTCTGGCGTACTAAGTATTTCGGATTTTTCGAAATTCTGTCCGTCATACTTTGGTTTCAGCGGACAATCCGCTCGTCAGTAGGCTAGTTCGACGGACTAAGAATGGCGCATGTTCAGAAAGGATTTACACGGCGGAAGGGTGCTTTGCTGTGTATTGGACTTCCTATTTCTAGTCCCCTCGTACGTGCTGTACACGTCATCGCGCAAGCTTTCGACGGACTGTTTGTGCATCCGTGTGTGGTCAAGTCCGTTCAGTCGAAAGTATGACGGACTGTCCGTCGGATTGTATGACGGACTAAGTACGCCATACAGTCCGCCCGTGTGTACGCGGCATTGGTCTGGCTGTTGCATAGGAAGAAATAGGAATACCCACTGGGGGTTATTTACGAAAGGAAAATCCACTTTGCACTGAAAGGGCACTTGGAAATGCAGTCGCTGTAAATCTAAGGGGTAGATCTGAAATGAGTGGAAGCTCTGCTGATTTTATCATCCAATCATGTGCAAGCTCATGTGCAAGCTTCCTTGAAAAGTCCCCCTCGGATCTACAGCGACTTTACTTCCAAGTGCACTTTCAGTGCAAAGTGGATTTTCCTTTAGTAAATAACCCCCATTGAATGTTAGAGGATTTACCAGTGGAGAAGCGCTCTTTGCAATCAGATGCTATTGCTTTCCAACTATTGATCAGTTTAGTCCAATTTAGCACTTTTGCAGAGATAATAAACCCTGGTGATTGTGTAAAATAAACGCTCGTCCTTCCCATTCCAGTGGTGGGCTCATCCCATTTCTATATACACAGTAATATACTAAGGAAAAAAAGAGTAGCAAGTAGATTAATGACATTTCCACCAATATCTAAGGAAAAAAACTGCAGCTAAAAAAAATTACATTATAATGCCCAGTACACACGGTCGGATTTTCCGACAGAAAATGTTCGATGGGAGCTTTTTGTCAGAAATTCGAACCATGTGTAGGCTCCATCGGACATTTTCCATCGGAATTTCCATCACACAAAATTTGAGATCTGGATCTCAAATCTTCCGACAACAAAATCCGTTGTCGGAAATTTCGATCGTGTGTACACAATTCCATCGCACAAAGTTCCACGCATGCTCGGAATCAAGCACTGGCTATTGAACTTCATTTTTCTCGGCTTGTCATACGTGTTGCACGTCACCGCGTTCTTGACGTTCGCAATTTTCAACCAACTTTGTGTGACCATGTGTATGTAAGACAAGTTTGAGCCAACATCCGTCCAAAAAAATCCATGGATTTTGTTGTCAGAATGTCCGATCAAGGTCTGATCGTGTGTACGGGGCAATAGATGTCCTGCACCATCTCGGTAGCAATGTCACCTTCAAGTGCTGCCCAAAGCACCATTATAAGCATGTCCAGTCCAGAGTGTTCAGAGTGAGGAAAATAGATGTGATCTATCAGCGGGTCAGGGCATTGCCACTTTGTAGAAGTGGGGTCATCCCGTGGTCATGCAAATAGCGACTTTGAGGAGGTTGTACTTTAGGCTAGGTTCACACTAGTTTGAATTGGATTTGGATTTCCCTGCATCCAATTTGCTATACAGGAGACTGTGACCTGCTCTCTATGGAGTCAGTTCACACATCTCCATGACAGCTCTGGAGCAGCTTGCACAGGAGTCCTGTGCGTCTTCTGGTCTGTTTCAGGGCTGAATTCAGTCAAATATTTGGCTCCGATTCGTCCTTGAAATGGATAATAGGGATGCACCGGACACCTGCTATAAGCCAAATCTGGTATCAGTGTGAACCCAGCCTTATGCCTTGTACACACAGCCGGATTTTTTGACTGCAAAGGTCCGACGGAATGAATCCATCTGACAATTTGACAGTTTTTGGGCTACATCAGACCTTTGCTGTCAAAAAATCAGACAGACTTTAGATTTAGAACATGTTTCAAATTTTTCCGATGGACTCGAGTCCGGACAAAAAATCTGTTCATCTGTATACTAGTCTGACGGACAAAAAACGATGCTAGGGCAGTTATTGCCTACTGGTTATGAACTTGCTTATTCTAGTCCAGTTGTACGCCATCATGGTCAAATCTGTCAGACTTTGGTTTGATTGTGTGTGGCCAAGTTTGGAAAGTCCGTCGGAAGTCCGCCGAAAGTCCGTCGGACCTAGTTTGGCGGAAAGTCCAGTCGTGTGTACACGCCATTACACAGCTATTTTAGGAGGCCATAGACAGCGTTGTAAAAAGACTACATGGTAAAAAATGTCTGAGGTTGAAGGAAAGCAAATTGCATAATGTATGTCCTGCCTTAGACAGTACAATCCCTAGGTGAGCACTCCCTGTTTCTCTATGTTTGTAGTTGGTTTCATTTTACCACTGTAGAGACAGGGCTCAGCAAAGTCATCGTTTTCCTACACTTTCAAGCACTGGAATAACATACTATTTAATAAACGGATCCTAAAGGAGTTGTAAAGGCAGAAGGTTTTTTATCTTAATGCATTCTATGCATTAAGATAAAAAAAAACTTCTGTGTATAGCAGCTTCCCCAGCACCCCCCCCCCCTCAATTACTTACCTGAGCCCCATCTCTCTCCAGTGATGTCCACGAGTGTCTTAGCTATCCGGGACTCTCCTCCTGATTGGCTGAGACACAGCAGCGGTGCAATTGGCTCCTGTGGCTGTCAAAGTCAGTTAGCCAGTCAGGAAGAGAGGGGTGGAGCCGGGTCAGGGCTCCATGTCTGAATGGACACACGGAGATGTGACTTGGCTCGGGTGCCCCCATAGCAAGCTACTTGCTTTGGGGGCACTCGACAGGAGGGAGGGGCCAGGAGCAGTGAAGAGGGACCCGAGAAGAGGAGGATCTAGGCTGCTCTGTGCAAAACCACTGTACAGAGGAGATAAGTATAACATGTTTGTTGTTATTTTTTTTTATTAAACGTGACTTTACAATCACTTTAAATAAAACTATATTGGATTGAACTTCTGTGTCTTTTCGAAGAATTAAAGTGGAATAAATCCTCCGCCAACTATTTTTTTAATTGAGTCCCAGGAGCGTTTAACAATACTGTTTGTATATACATCATATTAGTACAATATGTCAGACTTGATCGCTGAGTGAACCTTTCCAGTGCTGGTCATAGATGCTGCCATCTTCACCTGGTCTTCCTTCGAGGTTCTGACTCTTTAGCCGATTGGGTTAGCTGATCAACGATGACATCACTCCCACGCATGCACACAGAAGTCCCATTACCACGGCAAAGAGCAGTGGTGTAAATGTACACTGAGCTACAAATGCATATCAGTGTTTGTTGTTTTTTCTTTTAACATTAACCACTTGCCAACCCACCACAGTATGTATACTGAGATGGGGTGACACGTGCAGGCACAATCACGTGCATGTACGTGATTGTGCCTGCTTGGGCTAAGAGCAGTGTGCTCCCCCCCAGTGGGACCCAGTACTCGGGGCCCAGTGATCATGTGATTCATGTAATTCATTCATAACAGCTGTGTTTTCCTATGGGATTGGCCCACAGCTATCACATGGTACCTGGGCCAATCACAGCACCCTTTACCATGGGATTAGCTATAGCCAATCACAGATCACTAGTGGTCACAGCTTTCATGAATGCTTAACCCATTCATGACATTTGTAAACTTTGCTGTTACAATTATCTTGTTCATTGTAACAGAAAAGTGTAAAAAAGAAAAAAAGAAATGACTCGATCCACCATGTAGTAGAGTTTTACTACGATGACACTGAACTACTCTGATGAAATTATTTTAAAAAAAATGAAAAAATTGAAAAAAAAAGTTAAAATATAATAAAAATGTTTAAAAAATTACATCCCTCTTATGCTTTGGAAGCTGAAGAATAATAAGGGCTCAATAAACGTGTCCACACAAGAAAACGGTTACAAAATTCTCAATCGCTGGTATAGAGTCCCAACCCTCATCAACAAATATGCGCCGGCCACCTCAAACCTATGTTGGTGATGCAAATCCGATCCGGGCTCCCACGTCCACATATGGTGGTCGTGCCCCACACTCCAAAAATTCTGGCAGGAGGTTCACAAATTAACGTCAAAAATAACTTCATACTCTCTGGAATTCTCCCCAGCACAACTATTACTCCATCATACCGCCTTATCTAGACGCACTTATTTTAGGTCTTTAACAATGCACCTGCTAAATGCAGCAACATTGTGCATCCCTGTCCATTGGGGCACATCTAAGATTCCATCACTCAAGGAATGGTTTATGAGGATTAATAGAACTGCTGAAATGGAAGAACTCATAGCCATATCCCAGGAGACCATCACTAAACATAATGCACGTTGGGCCTGCTGGTCCCACTTTAAGACAACCCCAGAATACCAACGCACTATGCAATTACATACCAACTGAACAGGCGCTTCCCTTCTCCCCTCTGGATTTTGCACCTATTTGTAACGTGGGGGGGGGGGGGGGGGTGGGGGAGACTGGTCGAAGTCCGGGGCTAGATTGGCGGCTTGTGCCCCCTCCGGACGGGCCCGGTCTCTTCCTCCCCCTCCCTTCTCCCATTTGCTTCCTCACCCTAATTTTTGGGAAACTCCTTTACAAGTTCAAGTCTTTAATGCGATAGACTCCCC
This sequence comes from Lithobates pipiens, assembly GCF_037356315.1. NCBI lineage: Eukaryota > Metazoa > Chordata > Amphibia > Anura > Ranidae > Lithobates > Lithobates pipiens. The sequence continues at coordinate 564,194,672 of NW_027507748.1, forward strand.
CCATACACCACCTTCCCTTCCCTCCCCCCCCTCCCCAACTCCCACTCCCATTTACTCATCCAGTAGGTACAACTAAAGAAACCAGCTGGTCTGGTTACCCAATAGCCTCGATTAAACATAAGACTCAAGAGACGCACTTGACGCTAGAATGATCCCCGGACAGACGTCTACACACCCTAATTCTCGAAACACACACTGCTGATTTTCGTGATGCACGTTTCTGAATAAGAATCTGTATCGAGATCCTGGTGACATACACTTACGAACCCATGAGTATGGAATACGAAAATCCCTATTGCACTGTTTTTACAACCAATATCTAAGGTCATTTAAGACAAGCCTCTCATGTAAATCTCGCCTTATATCATATGCAGCTTACAGTTGATACTGCTAAGATTTTCTTTTGTTTTTCTTGTAGTGACTTTATTTCTGGAATCTGTATGACATGTTTGTACATCCGACACTGTGCCCTTTTGTTTGTATGGTTGTACCTCAACGATCTGTATTATCACTTATGTTCAATAAAAATATTTAATGGAAAAAAAAAAAAAAAAAATCTAATATTCTGTATCTCAGAGGCGTTTCTGAATCAATAGCATTGATAGTCAAACTGACTTAAAAGAAAGTGTGAGTTTATTTGTCACACAGTTGGCATCATAAATACAATGTAAAAAGTATAATAGTTCAGTTCAGTGTAGGTAAAAATATATAAAATAGAATAGTTATAAAGCTATAATAAGCTTATGAAAGCATGTGTGCTTCAATTGCTGCTGTCTTGCTGCCTTGTGTGTCCTTCAAGAAGCAACAGGAAATGACGTTCTTAGACTTCTGGCAGAATTCAGCTGTCCCAAGTCATCAGTCTCTGTATGAATATGTCAGTATCATGTTTGGGTGTCTGAGTGTGAGTGAGTGCCCGTGTGAGTGTCTGCGAGTCCTCCTTCAATCTGGAAGCATAGGCTTAAATATTACATGTGAACGTCATAACCTCACAAACTTAGTACCTTGTATGGCACACATTCATGTCTGCTAACTTCCGCAATGTGCGATCCAAAAGTAGATACTAACTCACAGAGTCATATGGAGCTTGATTGACAAGCTCACATGTAACACTCCATACTTGACATAATGTGCTTTTCATATAATGTCATAACCTTACATTTACATAATATGAGCACATATTAGCAACTTTACATTAAATAACTATATACTAATATGTATTAACATGACTGAGACTTCTCTAAACCTATTTTAACAAGATATAATCCACAATGTATCATTGCTTTAGCTACGTAGACACATGTCTATTTTTGTCTTCTCATGACATTCTGTACCAAGATACCATATATGTCATACTCAAATTGGCTACATCAGAAACGTATTACTAAGTCTTCCTCCTTTTACATTTGCACTTATGTGAATAGTGTCATTTTATCTATATCTATATTTATATTATTTATTTTGCACTATATTTAGCATATTTATTGTTTGCACTGCTTAGATATATTGCACAGAATACTTTTCTGTGAGGTTATTATATTTTTTGCACTTTTTTCTGCACTTTTTTGCAGTATTTGCACAATTGTATATGTTTTTCCTATTTATTTATTTTGATTGCTTGTATTAGTAGAGCAGGGTTGGTAGCGCCACATATTTTCTTATTTTAATTCATTCAATTGTGCTTCCATGCAAATGTGAACATCATGTTCTGATCTTTATTGGGGAATTTTATTTTGTATATAGAGTGTTTATGTGGTGAGTTTACACTTTTCATTGAACAGAGTTTGGATAACACAGGGTTAAACAGAAAGGTCTTAAATTAACTGCACATTATCTGGACAGAATGCTAAGGGAGATAGTGATGTGTTCCTGCTTAGGAGATATATGTTAGCTTGGGAGGCTGCAAACTCTGCAGGGCTCCAACACACACTCACTGCTATTCCAACCCTTCACATATTTCCACATAAACTTCCCCCCTGGCATTAAACATTGCCAGGTATTGTGCTCAGCTTACCACCCCAAACTGTTGTTCCTCCCTCAGCTCACATCTCTCCCTGCATGTCCTGTGAGCAGAATAGCTGATCTACCCGTCAACTAGCTGTGATTGACAGGAAGATTGAAGCGGAAGCTGTCATGGGGCCCCCTACTGGCAATGCCTGAATGCTCACTTACTATTGCGAGCTGTGTCGGCAGCTGCTGGTGTAGCACCTGCCACACAGCTTGCATACTTCAAAGTCTTGCAGGACATGGCTGCTAATGGGAACTGAGTTCCTGTTGTGGAAAAAGTACAAGGACTCCGTTCCTGTGTGTTCCCGCAGGACTTGAGCCCTGTACTGCGCACCGAAGAGAAGGGGTGGGGAATATTCTAGAAAGAACGTCAAGGGGAGGGCGACGCGGGCGGAGTTTCACACATGCGCAGTGTATATAAAGTTAACACACGTGTGACGTATGTATGTTCTGTATACGGAGGAAGGAGGACGAACGTAACATTTTAACTTAGGACATCAGTGGTCTATACTGATTCAAGATTGATGCTTATATTGGGATACGATTATGAGAGTTTGGGCTGACATTAGTTTTTTGCTCTTGTGTATTGTCTTACAGCAAATATGAATCACTTTAAGGACCCAGAATTTATGACCAGTTTCATTGGCCAAAAATGTTTGGGACAAAAATGAAAAATGCTGGGGTCAGAATGATAGCCTTTTCTATTTATTAACATTCAATTTGCAAGTCATGAGCTGAAAATTGTGTGAGATTGATGAAGCAAAAACTAAAACTATGTCCCTTTTTTACACACAGGATGAGCTCAGCCAGGAGGAGGGTCTGGAAAGTGTCAGCCAGGAGGAGGCCTTGCCCGGTGTCAGCCAGGAGGAGGCCGTGCCCAGTGTCAACCAGGGGGAGGCCGTGCCCAGTGTCAGGCAGGAGGAGAGCGGGCTCAGTGTCAGCCAGGAAGAGGGCGGCCCCAGTTGAAGTCTCATCCAATCCCACTGCTGAAGAGGCCTATGGCTGCTATCTAGCCACAAGATTGCTGAAATTGGAGGATGGCCAACGCCTCCTCTGTGAGGGAATTCTTGGTGAGGCCCTTCAGAAGGGATTGAGGGGCCAGCTGACGGAGAACAGCCACATATATGAACTCGCCCATTCTCCTCCTCCTCCTCCTGCCACAAGTCCACCACCAGAGGCACAGCCTCCAAGGAAGGCTGCAGGGAAGGGTGCAAGGAAGGCTGCAAGGAAATGTGGAGGGAAGTCTGCAGCGAAGAGAAGAAAGTGATGACCTAGGTTCAGTCTGGTCTGACAGAAGACGCAGGCTGGTGTAGTACCACAGCCTGGGAAAATATATGTCATCTGCTGCTGGTCCTAATCTCTGGGATTCCTGGACCAGATTGTGCTCCAAATTATATGGACTCCTCAAGCTACCAATTTTATTTTCCACAGACTTGATGTGTGCCCTGGGGGCCAAAAGGATTCACAAATTCCAAAAGTTTCTCCAGAGTTGCCTTCCTCTTTATTTTGTTATCAGAAAGAATAAATGGAGATTTTATTTTCTGAAAATACTTGCCTATGTGTCCTACAAAAAGGACAGTTTGTTTGTGAGTAGGCAGGTACATTTCTAAAAGACAATGTCGAATTAACAAGGGATACCAACCTCCTTGAGGCTAATAAAACATACAAGATAATAATGTTATTTTGGTAACTTGACACACAAAAAATAAAATTATATATGGAGATCACTAGAAAATAATTTTTCAATAATCCCAAAAAAAGGAGATCTTGATGAAAAAATAAAAAAAAGACTATAAAAATGTAGCGCCCTGCTCCTAATGAGCACACACTATTGTTTTTCAAATTTAAGTTGTCTGAAGCTGTAGTTGGGCTCAGAATAATTATTCCAAAAAGTTCTGGCTTCTGTATCAGTTCACCTGGGTTTCATTAATTTCCACTTGACCGCGAGTGTCGCTGTCACCGCCGGTAGGTGTAGAAATGCAACAAGCTGGATGTATTGAATACCACCCCTTGTCGGAAATGGCTCAGTGGGAGTGGTTTCTCTGCTGTGCATTCTGGGAGAGGGTATTTAAGATACCAACACCATTTTGTGGGGTCTCTTTTCCAGGGTTCACTATCCCGATCTCATGGCCCTCCTGGCCTGGGGTGTGTGTCACATGGTCCTACGCCTCAGGGCCAGCTGGCCCAAGGCTTTGCAACTGAGAGAGTAGGCCCAGGAGTCGTGGGGCCTACTGATCCAGGGGTGGTCCTGTGCTGTCTCACCTGCGGGGAGAGGCCAAGAAAACTGAAGGTCCCAGGGGAGGACTTTTCTAGGAGGAGGAGCCTGGAAACCCAGTTGGAGGACGCAACCCAGATCAACACCCATACAGTATCGCCAGGTCGGCTGAAAGGAAACTGGTACTGTATGGCAGTTCTTTAAATTTGTTCAGAATCTCTCAAGAATATTTTAGTTCAATATAGAAGTCTGTGGCAGAGACTTTGTTTGAGCATCCCACCGGCTGCTAGGTCAAGTGAGAGGGGTCTATCTGGTGGTTGCTGGATCCAGTCTGTGGAGCTGTTTGTCCTCTGGATTTGACCAATACCTCTAACCCGCATTTATCAGGTCCCTGAACTCCCCTTAACCCTTTGACCTTCTATTGAAGGACTTTTTGCTTATCCCAAATAAATCTGTGAAAAAGGACTAAGTGTCAGATTTAACATTCTTTGGGCTATTTTCCAACGGGACCCCTGAGATGGAGAAGCGAGCAAGTGAGGTAACGGTAAGCCCAAATAAAACCAGCAACTCCTTGGGGGGTCAGTGCTACAAAAAAATTCTAAAAATTATTATGGAGATTGACCTTTTAAAACTTAAAAGATTATTCATGAGATCAGGAGAAATAATCAAGAAATACATTTGTGAGCACTCTGTGTGAATATGAGCAGCAAAACAACTTCATTCTTCTAGCATTAAAATAAGAAAAGAATGCGCTGCATTAAAAGATCACAGAATTTTCAACATAATGAGCTCCATTATGAACACTAGTTTTACCACACCGAGTGCTTCCGTCTCGTACTTGCTTCAGAGCATGCGTCGTTTTTTTACCAATAAAAGTTTTTTTATTATTTTTGCATCTATACAGCTTAACAGAGTATATCATCCAAAATAACAATGGAGTCCTACAATGGAACTTATAAAAATTAGAATGAAATGAACACGGCTTACAGCAAGATAGTATTAAATCCAAGAGGCTCCCATATGGTATATTGTAACAAAACACAATCTCATGGAATCAAGAAAATGGTTCTCTATGCTGGGGATCGCCCAGGACCCCGCTCCCCACCAGACACCCCTAAAGGGCACACACTGTGTCCGGCGAGGAGTCTGGACCCAGCCCCCCGCAGCCTAGCCCCTTCCAAGGGGGTCTTCCCTTTACAAGGAAAATAATCCACGGGTCCTGTGGAATCATATCCTATAGATACTTCAGAAAACATGAGCTTATAGCCGGAGTGCCATTAGTTTGGGAAGTACCCCCTGGATTTGTACAGAAAATAACCATTTCAGAGCCCCATTATGTGGACTCATCCATAAAACGATTAAACAAGCTAAAATAAAACAAAAAAAACATAGAATAAAGGGATAGGAAAGAGTAGAAAGGAGAAGAGGAAAAGAGAGAAAAGAATTTAGAGGAGAGTAAGGGTAGGTAGGGTGCCTTTCTGCCCGATGTGAGTCCCCAAGATCGGAGTCACTTCTTGTTGTCAATGCCCGTTACCAGGGAGATTCCGAGATACTGAGCCCAGGGTTCCCATACCGCTGTAAATTGCTCAGTCGTGTCTAATAAGGAACTCACCAGTTTTTCTTGTGTCATTATCCATGAAATCTTCCTTTTCATGGATGATAGCGAGACTGTGGGTAGTTTCCATGCCTTGGCAATGGTTAATTTAGCCCCTGTTAAAATAAACAGTATTAATCTGTGAATGAGTTTAGGGATGCTCAGTGCTAGCCCATTAGGCAATGCTATTGCAGGTGTCTGGACGATAGTGTAGCCAGTAACCTTATGGATAAGGTGAAAGACACTGTTCCAGAATCTCCTGATTTTGGGGCATTCCCGCCATATGTGGAGCATGGTTCCTAATCCCTGCATCCTCTGAAACATAGAGGAGATGAGGAAGGATACATATTGCCAAATCAGGTCGGGACTAGGTACCATCTCGTCAAAAGTTTGATGTTGGCCTCTATCAGAGAAACATTGTAAATGCCTTTGAGAGATCTAGAGTAGGAATTGTGCCAGTCCTCCACTTCCCAGGTGGTCTGGAGTTTCTTTTCCCAGTAAGTCATATATGGTAATTTGTTTGGATTAGTAGCAAGTGACTCGTAGATTACAGAGATCCCTCCCCTCTGCTCCATGGCTTGACCGCACCAGCATTCATATTTCGTGAACCCAGGGGGGATTAGGTTTGTTTGACCATAGGGAGTGAATGAAACGAGAGATTTGGTGAAACCTAAACTTCTCAGTATTGGGGAGTTCAAGCTCCTTCACAAAATGTTTAATAGGTAGGGGGCCTGTACTAGAAAAGAAATGTCTGATGCAGTAGACCCCCTTATCCAGCCACCATTTGAATGCTCTGATGTCGATAAGGGGTTGGAATAAAGGATTATGAAATAAGTGAGCTAGCGTTTGATACCCAGAGACCAGGGAGGGACGCTTCCTCAGCATATCCCACAGAGAGAGTGAGTGTGATAGGGTCGGCGCTAGAATGGGAGGTCTGCTTTTGGGGGGGCACCATAGTAGAAAAGCTAGGGTGAACTTGTTCACAGCCTGTCGTTCAATGGTTATCCAGTCAGGTTTTTCAACCTTAAAGTGGTTTTGTACAGAAAATTGCAAGTTCGTCTTATTCAAATGGCTTTGGAACATAGATGCAGTTATGACCATTGAAATAAAATAATATGCAGTATTTACCTTTTATTTTTAATGTTTATGCCAACTTCTGGGCTCTCCTCCCGTGGGAGTAGGCGTGTTTATCGGCTTCGCAATGGTCCCTGGGAACTTTTTTAGCTATTTCCCAGGAATCCATGGGGGACACAGTCAAGCCGAAATTGCCATTTTGAAAGTGGGCAGGCAGCTCTATCAGCCATTACCACTATAGCACAGGAGACAAAAGGAAGGAAAACAAAGAGGACACTCAATGAGCATGTGCGAGATGGAGCAGTGGATGCTGGGAGCTCAGTGTCATCGCATCCAGGAAGTAAATGCCTGTGGGCTTCAAACGCCCACAGTGAAAATGGAAACCGCCGGACTGCTTTTTTAAAAGTTTTCCTTAGCAATGAAATCGTCACGCCGGGGGTTAAAAAGACACCGATCGTGGCTGCAAAGACCCGGTAGGAATCGCCCAACAGTGACACAGGTAAAAAAAAAAAAACGGCAGTGGAATCCCGCTTTAAGGTAAATGGTAGACAATTGTGCTAATCGTGCAGCTTGGTAGTTCCATAGAAAATTTGGGAGCCCCAACCCTCCTTGAGAGGAAAGATTAAAGAGAATGTGGTGGGAAAGACGAGGTCCTTTCTTGTTCCAGATACATTTCGTGACTTTGCCCTGAAACACCCCTTCAGATGGTCCCTCCTAATCCCTCCTAATCTGGATAGAGAGGGAGCGAAAAATCTATAACAACCTGGGTAAAAGAGTCATCTTTACTGAATTAATTCTACCTGTCCAAGATATGTCATGAGATTCCCAGCTCTTGAGATCTGCTTCCAGTTTCTGATAATTGGGTAATTTGCTTGAGAAAGACTTTATATTTTTCATGTGATATTAATCCCCAAGTATTTAATAGAGGAGTCACTCCATTCGAATTGGTATGTGTTCTTAAGGAGGGAAACCAGCAAGCTAGGAAGAGATACATTCAGAGTTTGAGACTTAGACTTATTGATTAGACATGTGCACACTGAAATATTTTGTTTTGGAATTTCATTTTCGTCCGAAAAATACTTTTATTTAGTTACTCCCGAAATCCGTTTTTATTTATTTAGTTTTTCGTTAACAATTGTATTCGTCCGAAAATCCAAATGAATTAAGATCGAATCTGTCATTGAAGGCTTATAGTGTCTGTCGAATGTTCAAAGAAGATTCGACGGAGGAGCTAAACTGTATGACTCTGTATAGTTTAGCTGCTCTGTCAAATCTTCTTAGAACTTTCGACAGACACCATAAGCCAAATATTCAACGTTTGTATGTTTTTTGCTGTATTGTCGAATCTTTGTCGTTCATGTTGAATGTATATAGTTCAAACAGAAAATGGACTGGTGATAGTGATCACTGATCAGACAGGTAACAAGATAGGGTATATAGAATCTATATAGAATCTCAATCTATAATAATAAATCCCCCGCCCCCACAACACGGGCAGCCTCTGAGGCTATCGCAACACTAGCAACACTAGTACCACTATCAAGTTCACATCACTAAAACAATAGCAGCAGATTATTATGAAAAAGTTAAGTTAAACTGTAGCTTTCTTCACTATTGTTCTGCTGCTGTGCTTATGCTTAATTGCTAAATAATTTAGGTTTTCTGACAAACGGACCAACTAAGATTGACTGTCTTGTGAAATGATTCAGTGTGTGTGTGTGTCTCTCTGCTAGCAATCGTAAGTGAAAGTAAGTTGGCTGTACATGTGTACTTAGTTCTAGCTATTTTACTGCTCCTCCTCTTTAGTTACAATCAGCCAATAACATTCATCATCATCATTATTTTTATTTTACTTCCCCCACCCAGTTCCAGCAGCGATCTAGTCTCTCTATGTCGAATCTTTTCTCCATGTGGATTCTTTTCTCTCTGTGTAGAATAATCCTGGACTAATAGAGTTAAGGTTAGGCACATTCGACCACAGGTTCGATGGACACAGATTGTTATTGTCAGCGCCATGTCAAGTCTCCTATCTATATCGAACTGTTCTCACAACGAAAACGAAAATAAAGCATTTATGCATGTTGGATCTTTCGTTTTTCGGATTCTGCATTTTTATCGTTTGTTAAAACGATAACGAAAATACCTGAAATTCGGACGAAAATGCATTCGGACGAAAACGAATGCACATGTCTAATATTGATGTGTAACCCTGATACAGCTGCAAACTCTTTCAGTAACGTACAGATCACAGAGAGGGATGAGGCTGGGGAGGTGACAAAAAGCAAGAGATCATCTGCAAATAGGGCACATTTATGCATTGCTTGGCCACACTGGACCCCCTTGATATCCGGGTGTCCACAAATTGCTATTGGCAGCGATTCAATCATCATGGCGAAAATCAGGGGGATAACAGACAACCCTGGCGTGTACCCCTGGATATCCCAATCGATTCAGAATAGAGTCCTGGAGTCTAACTTTGGCCTCAGGCTTTGAGTAAAGAGCCTCCAGAGATCCTATAAAGTTTGGGCCAAAGTCCCATTGTCTTAGTACCTCAAAGAGATATGGCCAAGAAACAGAATCTAAGGCCTTCTGAAGGTCCAATGATAGGAGCATGCCCTCTTGTTTGTGTCCACCCTCCCAATTTGATTGTAGAACCGAAATAAGGTCTACCGCCCTTCAAACTTGGTCGGGACCTTGTTTGCCAGGGATAAATCCGACCTGGTCTTTGTGGACATATAGGCCTATAAACTACGCTAGATGATTCGTCATAACTTTAGTAAAACATTTAAGGTCATTGTTAATCAAGGAAATAGGCCTATAGTTCCCTATTTGGCTCGCGTCTTTACCTGGCTTGGGAATTACCAAGATATAAGCCATGTTTAGTTGATTTCTGATGGGGGGACCTTTAATCATTGAGTTAAAGAATCTGGTAAGATATGGGGTCAAGGTGTCGGTGAATTTTTTGTAATTGGGCGCAGAGAACCCATCAGGCCCCGGTGCCGTTCTCCCCTTTAATGTTTTAATTACCTCTGCTACCTCTGTGACTGAGATGGGAGCCTCCATCTCTGCTCTGTGATCTTCAGAACATTTTGGTAGATTCAGATCTTTTAGAAACTAATCTACTCTATCAAAGTTTGTGTGTTTATCTGATTTATAGAGCTCTTTATAAAAGTCCTGAAAGGCCTTCATGATGAGCTGTGGGTTAAGGGTGAGAGTGCCGCCCGTCTGTCTTATTTTGGGAAGTGAAAGAAAAATCTAGGCGATAATTTGGAGGCAAACAAGGATCCTATTTTGTTCCGTCTCTGGTAAAATTTAGCCCCAGTCCATCTGATGGATTTCTCAGCCTTCGCAGTGAGGGCCAGGTTCAGGGCCACTCGGGCTGTGTCTAAAATGTGTCCAGGGACTTTACCAGGATCTTTTTATGCTTGTTCAGGTCACAGAACTCCCTCTCAAGTTTTACAATGTCACCCATCCTGTCTCTTTTCTGTTGTGCCGCAATTTGTATCAGCTTGCCCTTGATCGTTACCTTATGCGCTGCCCAAAGAGTCTCAGCAGAAGCATCCCCAATGTCGTTGAGGCGGAAGTATTCCTGCAGAGCCCCCTGTATCTCAATAACCCTGATGGGATCATTCAGGATGACTGGTTAATGGTCCAATGGGAGGATTGATGTCTAGGAGCATCTCTGCGCACCGTAAGGAGGACCATAGAATGATCCGACCAAGTAACGTCTAAAATTTTGGACATGAGGGCTAAGGGGATATGACGAGTGGATAGTAAGATGTGATCAATGCGCGAGTACGATTGGTGTGGATTTGAGAAGTGTGTGAAGTCCTGGGTAGATGGGTTAATTTCCTAAGATGGGTTCCTAAATGTCAGCTAGATGATCTAGTTATATATTTTCATGGTGGGTATATAATTGGTAGTTATTAAGTAATCTTCCGCAGCAACAAAATTCTTCCAGAGAGATGCACTTTATTGACTTCCAACACAGAACAAAGTCTTGTAGCAGATGACAAAATCCAACAGAGTACTATGACAATGAATACTAGCCTTCAGAGTCCCATGTTTTCTAGACCTTTGCCTCCATCATGACACACCCAGACAAGACTGACCGCAAAGTTATATTCCCAATACACTGAATCCCTGAGCAATTTGATTGGCCCTTTCCATTAAATGCTTTGATCTCCTGGTGTCTTTCAGAGTGATAGAAGATGACTCCTAGCCGTGAACAGCTATAGTCATAAACTGCCCTAATTTGCATTCTTGCATATTAACATCAACAAGTTTCCTTTAATATGCACAATTAGATTAACAGATACCACCTTAACACCCTTTTGAGGTCTAGAAAAGACTTGTATGGAATGCCTATATCCCTAATCTATATTCTTGCATATTAACATCAACAAGTCTCCTTTAATATGTGTAATTGAGTTGGCTTGGACAGGTCACTCATAGTCAACTGAAATCTGGCCTAGTCAATTTTGTACTATATGTGTACATAATATAAAATCCCACATAAATCTACAACATATAAGACTGAAAAATCAGTTGTGCTATTTGTACACTAACCTTACAAGGTCTAATCTATTGAGAGTGGTTAGGTTTGGACTTGTCAATCCCGGAGTCAAAAGCCATATTGGAGTCTCCCCCCCATAATTGTGATACCTTCTAGCATTGGGCCTAGGGTGTGGAACATTTGTTGAAAGAACCTCATCTGACCTCTATTGGAGGCATAATAGGAAATAAATGAATATAGGTGGTCATCAATAGTACCTTTTACTAGGAGGAATCTTCCCTCCGGGTCCCTGTGTTCCAACTGTACAGAGAATTTGCAGTGTTTGGAAAACAAGATTGCTACCCCTCTCATCTTATCTTCAGCATTGGCTAAGAAAAACAATGGGAATTGTGCATGGAGAAAAGAGGGGGTATACCGCACCGGAAACGGAGTCTCCTGCAGTAGGAGCACGTCTATGTGACGAGATTGGTAGACCTGAAAGGCCTTCCGTCTCTTGATTGCAGAATTAAGTCCCTGAGTATTGTGTGAGATTATACGTAAAGGATGCAGAGTAGTATTGTCCTTAGCCATGGAGCTTAAGGGAAAGAATGTCACCTGATCCACTGTCACTTACCATATCTTGTGCGGGGAATAGAGGAAGGAGTGTCATTCATGTAGCTTGTAGTGTCACTGAAGGCACCTTGCAGGGTAAATACATCAGTAGGTAGGCTGAAAAAGATAAGAGATTAGGCAGAGAAAAGAAGAGAAAAAAGAAATCTATCATCACATTTTAAAAGTGTAAAGCCTATGACAGGCCCGGATTAAGGGGAAGAGTAGGTCTTCCTCTCCCCAATCAGAACAAACAACTTTTGTGTAGCCCGAATGTAGGGCTAAATTCCCACCACCCAGAGATTGAAAATTCCTGTCTGGGTAGTAGAATGTGGCGCAAGGCATCAGCCCTGGCCCTATACAGCGTATAAACAAAACTGTAAAACATGTTCTAATGCAGAAACAGCTAACAGACCGCCCATGTGATGATGTACACTGGAATGTCAAACTTGCATATCCAGGAGAAAGTGAGAGGTACTAGTTGGAGTTACATTTTCACTGTCAGTGTGGGTGAGGGGCGCCAGGCCCCAAAACTGCATATCAGCAGAGGTAAGAGGGTTAGGGGGCAAGTCCTATCCAGTTCTGGATAAAGTTCTCAGGTGAAACTTCCATCCTAAAAATAAAGGCGGTTAAAGAAAACAAAACCCCAACATGAAGATTGTATGAGACTATATCATGGAGGCAGGTTATCCTTGACTCTCCTGGGTTTGGCCTTACCCCACAATGGTGACGTGGGACTCTGAGGAGTAGGTCGTTTGGCAGATCCCTGGTGAAAATTTGACGTGTCAATCTCCGTGTTCAGTGAAATGAGCTTGAGTTCTAAGAGTAATTGGTTAGAGTGGCGAGAAGGGGTTTCAAGGATCTCTGTTTTTGGATGGTAAATGGGGAGATGTAAGCGAAAATCTGTACTTCCTGATCTTGAAACTGTATGCAGTCCTGTTGGCGGGAAAGTTTCATTACCTCCTCCTTGATGGAGTAATAGTGTGGTTTCACTACAATGTCTCTTGGGGTTCCATCTTTCCTTGGAGGGCCTAGGGATCTGTGGGCCCTATCCAATTCCAGCTTGTGAGCTGGGACAGGGGATCAGGTATTTAATAACTTCCTGCACAGCCGACGGGACATCAGTAACTGTTTCAGGGATCCCTCTAATCCTAAAATTGTCCCTCCTCGAGCGATTCTCAAGATCATCAATCCGTGCCTGGGCTGCTTCAAGCTGCTCCTCTACAAAGTCCAGATGATCTGTGTTTTGGTTTGCTCTGGAGTTTGTAATGTCCAATTTATGCTCAATATGTTCAATTCTGGAGCCTAGATTCGGGAAATCTGCTTTAATTTCTCCTGTGATCCTGTCTGCATTTTGAGACAAGCCTCTGTCAAGCATCTCTGAGATTTTAGTTAAAAGTTCTGATACATTGAAAGCTACATCAAGAGCCTGCACAGGCTGAGTTGTAGTGGAGTCAGACTGAATAGGAAAGGCTGCAAGTGAGGACATCCCATAGGACCCTATGGAGCACTCACAACGGACACTGTGGAAGCTGGGGAGGGGGTTTCCCCTGCTGGAGCTGGGCCTGACATCAGTGGGGTGTATGGGAGGGTGGCTGGTTTCAGCACTTGCCTGGCTGTAGTGGAGGAGTCCTATGCAGCCTGGTTGCGTGGCTGTGCTGCGGCCGCCATTTTGGAAATGTCCCGGCCGTCCGCAGACTCAACCTGGGGTACCAACGCTCATCTGGCCTGTCCACCCGGCATATACAGGGCCGCTGGTGCCTCCCCTGTCATCTCTCGTTGTCTGTGGGGAGCCTGGAAGCTGAGATCCACGGCAATCGGTGCTGTGTGGCCGGCGCTGTGCTTACGCTACCATCTTAGGCGACTCCGCGCATATGAATTGGTTTCATCGGAAATATTTAGAACATGTTCTATTTCTAGGTCTGTCAAAATTTTCGACATAAATAGTCCAATGGGGCATACACACGATCGGGATATACAATGAAAAGCTCCCGTCTGACTTTTTCTGTCGGACATTCGGCTCGTGTGTACACGGCATAAGTGTCTTTCACAAGGTTGTAGTGTTTTGCTTAAACAGGAAAGCTACTATGTTAGGTGCAATTGTTACATACCCAGTGTTATAAGTGGTGTTTGAAATGAGTGCAGGGTGATGAAAGATGACCACTGTCAGAGGCGGCTCTCTATTAGGCAAATTAGGCAGTAGCCTAAGGCCCTGCAATCACAGGGGCCTCACGACCGCCTATTTTTCCTAAGAGTTACCTCTGCTGACAAGGCTGCTGCGGTGGCACTGCGCTTCGGCCACTCGGCCAGCAGAGCTGCCTATGAGCTCCGTGGAGAGAGGAGACAGATCCGTGGCTGTGTCTTGGGGAAAAGGCGGGGCCAGCACTGTGTTCTCTGGGGGAAAAGAGAAGGGGAGGCGACTCATTACAGCAGCCGGAGAAAAATTACAATACAAATATTCCCACTGCTCCGGAGCTGAAGATTGACCCCCCCCCCCCTCAGGCCCCACTGAAGTGCCCCACTGAGTGATCCTGGTGTTTCTCAGCCTCACCAGGGCTGTATTGGAGCTGATGGAAGGGGGGAGGAGAGTAGAGCTTAAGAGGTGTCCTGGCCGCCCCTCTCTGGGGCTGTCAATCAGTGTGGGGGGGCTGTGGGATTTGGGGCTCCAGCTGCAGGGAGAGGCACATCTACCATGCCACAACCCCTTCTGTAACCAGCCACCACTATCACCAGAGAGAGCCAACCCCTCATCCCTGCTCCTCCAGCATCCCTCAGCCACAGCCACCTGCCTTTATTTTCACCTCCTGTCCCATCCCCTCCACTCCCTTCCTCCTGATAATCAGTGCCCCAGTCAAAGGCAGCTCAGTCCTTTGCTAGTGTGCCAACCTATGATTAACAGCCCCTGACCCCTCTCTCCACCCTGCCCTTACCCCCACCTATGCAGGGCTCCACTGCAGGGTCAGGAGGTCCCAGTCCAGTCCAGTGCCATTCCTCAGCCATGTTGGGCCGGGTGCTCTGCATGCTGCACTAGCACTGCCTGCTGATTGGCTTCTCTGCTGCTACCTCCCTCACTGACACCAGCACTGAGATAGAGAACACTGACACCATCACTGACACCAGCACTGACATCAGCACCGAAATAGAGAACACTGACACTAGCACTGAGATAGAGAACACTGACACCAGCACCAAGAGAGAACACTGACACCAGCCCCGAGATAGAGAGCACTGACACCAGAACCCCGAGATAGAGAACACTAACACCAGCACCGAGATAGAGAGCACTGACAGCAGCAGCGAGATAGAGCACTAATACCAGCACCGAGAGAGAACATTGACACAAGCACCGAGAGAGAACATTGACACAAGCACCGAGAGAGAACACTGACACCAGCCCCGAGATAGAGAGCACTGACACCAACACCCTGAGATAGAGAACACTGACACCAGCACAGAAATAGAGAACACTGACACCAGCACCGCTAGAGAAAACTGACATCAGCACCGAGATAGAGAGCACTGACACTAGTACAGAGGTAGAGAGCACTGACACCAGTACCGAGATAGAGAGCACTGACACCAGCACTGAGATAGAGAGAACTGACACCAGCACAGAGATAGAGAACACTGACACCAGCACCAAGCTAGAGAGCACTGACAACAGCACAGAGATAGAGAGCACTGACACCAGCACAGAGATAGAGAGCACTGACACCAGCACAGAGAAAGAGAGCACTGACACCAGCACTGAGATGGAGAGCACTGACACCAGCACCGAGATAGAGAGCACTGACACCAGCACCGAGATAGAGAGCACTGACACCAGCACAGAGATAGAGAGCACTGACACCAGCACCAAGATAGAGAACACTGACACCAGCACCGAGATAGAGAACACTGACACCAGCACCGAGATAGAGAACACTGACACCAGCACCGAGATAGAGAGCACTGACACCAGCACCGAGATAGAGAGCACTGACACCAGCACCAAGATAGAGAACACTGACACCAGCACCGAGATAGAGCACTGACACCAGCGCCGAGATAGAGCACTGACACCAGCACCGAGATAGAGAGCACTGATGCCAGCACTGAGATAGAGAGCACTGACGCCAGCACCAAGATAGAGAACACTGACACTAGCACCGAGATAGAGCACTGACACCAGCACCGAGATAGAGAGCACTGACGCCAGCACCGAGATAGAGAGCACTGATGCCAGCACTGAGATAGAGAGCACTGATGCCAGCACCAAGATAGAGAACACTGACACTAGCACCGAGATAGAGCACTGACACCAGCACCGAGATAGAGAGCACTGACGCCAGCACCGAGATAGAGAGCACTGACGCCAGCACCGAGATAGAGAGCACTGACACCAGCCCCGAGATAGAGCACTGACACCAGCACCGAGATAGAGCACTGACACCAGCACTGAGATAGAGCACTGACACCAGCACAGAAACAGAGAGAACTGACACCAGCACCAGGATACAGAGCACTGACACCAGCACTTTAAAGCTCTTAATATATGCAATTTATACCGTTAATTTTTTTTTTTGCTTGAATTATTTTTCCCATTATGGGTGTGTTTTGGTCTCATGTCTAGGCTTTGCCTAAAGCCTCACAAAGCCTAGAGCTGCCCCTGACAACTGTACATTGGTGCTTTCTATACTATGTTATGAATATAGTCAAATTGCCCTTTTAAACTAGCTGGAATTTCATTTTCGATTTCAAATGCCTGTGTCAAGATCTTTCAGTATTTTCAGACAGGAAGCAAAGTTATCACGTTTCTTTTTTTTCTGCTTCCTGTGCATAGTATGTTACTCCCTGAAGATTCCATTCTCCAGGAATTAAAAGGAGAAAAGAGATTGTACTATTTCCCTCAAGGTCAGTATAGATTTCTGGTCTTTATCATAGCTTTTATAATACTGCTTGTTATTGCATTTGTAGTTAACGTCATGGCTGTTCAGTCGTATTTCCCTTTTTGTTTGTCGATGCAAGTTTTGTTTTGCACACTTGAAATGCATATATCAGACCTTTTTATCTGCAAAAAGATTTATTTTTCTCTACATCCTGATATCTACACAGTCCAGTCACATTGCACAGGTGGACTGCTGCCCTTATTTTCCCGAAACAAGTTTTCCCACACGACCGAACTTTCAGTCAGAAAAGGTCAGACGGAATAATTCAGTCGGCTAGTATGATCATGTGTGGTCTTCATCTGACTTTTTTCTTCAAAAATGCAGACGGACCTAGGAATAGAACATGTTTCAAATCTGGCCAACGGAATCAATTTCGGGAAAACCATTCGTCTGTATGCTGATCTGACGGACCAAATACGACGCAAGAGCAGCTATTGGCTACTGGCTATTGAACTTCCTTTTCTAGTCCCGTCGTACGTCATCACGTTCAAAATTAACAGATTTTGGTCCATTCGTGTGGGGGCAAGTCAGTTCGTTCAGAAGTCCGTCGTAACTCCGTCAAAAGTCCGATGGAACACCATCGGGAAGACCGTTGGACCTTTTCTGCCGGAAAGTACGGTCGTATGTACGCGGCATCAGTCCAATTTAGGCACTGACAATAATTACATTTAAAAACGTATTTCTTTATTTTTAACCGGTACCTAAACGTTTAATTGTCTTTTGTTTTTTTTGTTTTTTTATTTACATGAAGTTCAGCTTTAAAATGGTTCTAAAGCCAGGACATTTTTGCCTTAATGCATTCCCTGCATTAAGATAAAAAATGGCTCAGTAGTTGTATCATCTCTGAACCAGCAGGCAGCGGCGGGAGCCATTGCCTCCTGATGCTTTTAATCAAATCCCATGAGGAGGGAGCTGGTAGCAGGGCCAAGCTGCACTGTGTATGTCTATAGATGCACACAGCCCAGTTTGGAGTGCGCATGCAGATGTGCTCCCATATCAAGCAGCTTGCTATGGATGCAGACACAAAAGAAGAGGAACCAACAGCACCAGTGAAGAAACCCTCAGAAGTGGAGGTCTGGGGCCCCAGCCCATAAAACCTAATTTCAGGGAGGTTTCAAACTCATTTCAGGCAGGTGACGTTTTGCACCCCCCCCCCCCCCCCCAATAAAATGCAGCTTTACCAGTGGCAATTAAATTCAGCCTTACCAGTGCCCAAGGCAACACAGTGGTGTAGTGGTTAGCACTTTCACCTAGCAGCAATAGGGTCGCTGGTTCAAATCCCGACCATGACACTATCTGCCTGGAGTTTGCATGTTCTCCCTGTGCCTGCGTGGGTTTCCTCCAGGTACTCCGGCTTCCTCCCACACTCCAAAGACATGCTGGTAGGTCAATTAGACCTTGTCTAAAAATTGGCCTTAATATGTGTATGTCAATGTTGTATGTGTTTGTAAGCATGTCAGGACCTTACGGGGTAAAGGACCACACAAAGCCACAGATTGACTCTGGTGGCAAGAAAGCACCCTGAGGCGATTCAGTTCACATAGGTAGCACTATACAAGTCACTCACTCATGAAATGTAGCCTGATCACACAGCTGCTGGTCTTGGGATCCAGCTGCTGGTGCAGGGGTCCAGCTGCTGGGGTCTGTCTGCTGGTCTTGGTGTCTGGCTGCTGGTGCTATGAAGCCATCCCAGGCAGAGATGGGCAGAGAGAAGACTGGGCATTGTGATCTGTAGGTTGTAGCAATTAAAAGAAAAAAAAAACCTTTGCCCTGTCAAGCAGACTCTTTCTCCACTTTCAGGTGCTGCTGTGCAGTGATCTCCTGTGCGACAAGTACATGACAGTCCCGGTCTGTCCGGCAGATTGATAAAGAAGAGGCTGGGACTGTCATGTACTTGTGCTAGTTTACTATGGATGAAGTACATCTAATGGACATATCTCGTTAATTTACGGTTTACATTTTTACTGAGCACCACAAGCGTAGCTATCACTATATTTTTGGCTCTTCGACACTGGCCCTGCTGGTCTCAGCTCCAGCAGCTGCAGAGTCACATGCTACTGCTGTTTCCATGCCTCCCCTCCTCCTACCCAATTACAGGGTGCTTTGTATTATGTGAACCTATTCAAAAAAATACAAAGCCTTCTGTGAATGGACAGTGGATGGAAGGGGCGGGCAGAGCTGATGTGTGTGAGAAGTGTATCTCCTGTCAGAGTGCTGGGAATATAGTGATAGCTGTACTCCTGGTGCTCAGTAAAATTGTAAGTTGTAAATAACAGAGAAAATCCATAAGTTGGCATGCACTTCATAGAACTTAAACCATAGTCAGCCAGTACATTTTAGAAAGTGGCTAAAATTGTTGGAGTTCAGCTTTAAAGTGATATTACATGCAATTTTTTTGGGGCTTTAAAATAAAAAACAATATGATACATACCTGCTCTATGCAAGTCATCCCTTTCCTCCTCTTCTGGAGGCCCCACTGGCCCTCTCTGCTCCTCCTTCTGGGTGCCCCCTCAGCAACCTGTGTGGGTGCCCGTGCAGGCATGCTCCCAAGTTGAGCTGTGTGCATGCAAAGAAACACACAGCATGGTTAAGCCATGCCCCCAGCTCTCTCATAGGAATTTGACTTACAGCAACAGGAACCTTTGGCTCCCGCTGCTGCCTGTGTCCCCTGTGAGACCAGGAAGTGGAGGAGTAGCGCTGCAGATGGGGCAGAGGGACTAGGACAGGTAGTAGAACAGTTTATCTTAATGCATAGAATGACATGAACATATAGAAAAGGAATGCCCTGAAAAACACAATATAAATATGAACAAAAACTAGATGTTTAGATGCAAGTTATGCTTGTTATTAAAATCACAAGTAGCACTGCCCTCTTGAGGGTCACAAGATAAATCGGTACCCCCCTGGTGAATCTGAGCCTGTAAGTCCTCTGCCACCTCTGACACCCGGGGTTCATACATTTTTCTTTCCTCTAAATGATAGCAAGGAAGAAGTAAATACACCATAAATGATGAAACCAACAAAGTTTACTTAATGAGATGGATGAAAAAGAAATTAGAGAGTCAACTCAAATTTACACTTTAAAATTGTATTTACTAAATAGCACTTACCTATCAGATTCAAACATTGAACAGTAAACACTATAATCTCTGTACTCAACCAAGCACATCCAATTCCTATGTGAACAGGCTACAGGAGAGCAGAGGAATGACCCCGCTCCTTCACACATAAATACAGAACAGTAAATAACAAGTACAAATTTTAGCAAATGGAAGCTGTATTGCAATTTATACAAATTAATCCAGAGTCAGAGGGTGAACGAAGAGGTTACTTTGGTAACAAAGGGCAATATTAGAGGCGTATATGTTTAAAAATGTATTTTATTGATATCAAGCAATAAAATCAATTGAGTGCAATACTCCTACTCAAATGTACAGTTTTGCATTGTCGGAAATTACACCAACATAAACACCTTTGTGCAGTGCATATCTTGTAAACATCAGACAAGGACATACATGTAACATAACAACACACAATCTAAAAAAACTGGACGGACAATCGGACGACTGGCCGTGATGCACAGAGAGGATGTCATGATTCTACAAAGTGGGTATGCATAAGTAAATGTCATCCATGCTGAGCATCGCCCCGGGGTGGAAGGCGGCTGGTGAAGTATACGGATTCAATTCAGAGTTAATGTGGGGTGATGATGGTAATCCCCCTGAGGATCCTGAAAGTGTGGACACACTGTTTGGGGGTGGGGAAATGATCAACGGTCTTTATCAGTCCACCGGTGGCGGCTTGTATATTTTCTCATTGATGTCAAGCACAGAGATGGTACGATGTTAGGCAATGACGCTAGGAGCAGTGTGACATCTTAAAGTGGTTGTAAACCCTTACAAACCACTTTGACCTACAGGTAAGCCTAGATTAAGGCTTACCTGTAGGTCCAAGAAATATCTCCTAAACCTATACGGTTTAGGAGATATTTGCCTGAAGACAGGCACCGCTGTCTACGGCGCATGCTCCATAGACAGCGACGCGCAGGCGCACTGAGCGCAGCATTTCCAACAATGGATCTGCCGCGCGTGTCGGCTCCCGTGCGCATGCGCGGGAGTGACGTCATCGCGGCTCCGCCGAATGACAGCAGCGGAGCTGCGAGACGCCACCAGCAAGATGGATGCGGTGGACTACAGGGGACAGCGGCGACTTCGCTGGCTCCTGTGTCAGGTAAGTGACACATAATGGGCTACTATGCGATGCATAGTAGTCCATTATGCTTTGCCTTTGCAGGGAATGAAAGAGGAAGTAAACTCATCAGGGTTTAATTCCTCTTTAATTCACTTAAAGAGTATCATAAGATGACAATGTTATTGGAAGAGTCCTTGGCATTGAACATTGAACTTTAGTAAAACATTGCCATTGAACTTTAGTAAAACAAATCCCTGAAGAGGGGAGGGAGGTGACTGTAGTCCTGTATTGCTGTGCGGCAGTCCGGTTGATTTTCAGCTAGCCCTTGATGTTTAATTGCATGCAGGGAAATTTTGGATGGTAAATTAAAGCATCTGATGCAATAAATTGTGAATAAACAGTAAACAGTCTTCTTGTGTAGATTAAACTGTAACTGGATTCAAAGTGATCACTGACTTAAAGATGCTACTTTCTGTGGAACTACAAGCAACAGCAGAGCAATGGAAAGCAAAGGTGTCTGTATATAGTGTCTATGATGTTTGGTCTAGATCCTTGGAACTAAAGATAAGAGATGCAGGAGACAATGTTATCTATATACAGTGTCTATGAGTTTGGGCTGTTTCCCACTCACCACGCTGGAACAAGAGATGGTGATGATGATGGTGATAAACATGATGGTCTCTCAGGAACATGGCTCAGGGGATGATATCTGGCCTCTGTTGCCATGGCTCACCCGAACCTGATACCACTGCAGGATGAATGGGATAGGAACAGCCTCTAGGCTGCTGCCAGAAAGCTAAGGGGAGCTGTCTACAGATGTCCCTACAAGATATCCGTTTGATAATTCTGCTAGTGCAGGCCGTGACTCAGCTGCAACTCACACTATCACAGAATCCCTGCATACAGATCCACGTTGGGTCCCAAGGGAGCTTGCTAGGCCTCAATAAATCCCTCTTATAGTCTCTCGCAGCGGTCTGTTCTTCCCCATTAGCCAGATGGTAGTTGTAGTTCCACATGATTCAGCCAGAGGGGGCAAATCTTATCCATACGGGCTACATATCCCAAGATGCTTTGCTTTGCCTTGTCTCTGAATAAGAAGACAACCTACTGTTTTCGAACGGCCGCGGTCACGGTAGGCTAGTGTACATGTAGCCTAAAGCCCCGTACACACGAGAGGACTTATGTCCGACAGACTTCCAAAGGAGTTCCGCCGGAGTTCCGCCGGAGTTCCGCCGGAGTTCTGACAGACTTTTCGGCCGAACGGACTTGGCCACACACGATCACACTAATCTCCGACGGATTCGAACGTGATGACGTACGACCCGACTCGAATAAGGAAGTTCATAGCCAGTAGCCAATAGCTGCCCTAGCGTCGGTTTTAGTCCGTCGGAGTAGCATACACACGAGCGGATTTTTCGAAGGGGACCGGGTCCGGCGGAGTTCCGTCGGGAAAATTTGAAGCATGCTTCATTTCTAAAGTCCGTCAGACTTTTGCGAAGCTAAAGTCCGTTGCAGCCCACACACGATCGGATAGTCTGACGGACTCGGTCTGACGGACTTTGGATGTTGAAAAGTCCGCTCGTGTGTACGGGGCTTAAGTGTCTTTCACAAGGTTGTAGTGTTTTGCTTAAATAAGAAAGTTATTATGTTAGGTGCAAATTTTACATACCCAAGGTTAGTAGTGGTGTTTGTAATGAGTGCAGGATGATGAAAGATGACCACTGTGCATCGGTTCTTTCTATACTATGTTATAAATATAATCAAATTGTCCTTTTAAACTAGCTGGAATTTCATTTTCATTTTCAAATGCCTGTGTCAAGATCTTTCAGTATTTTCTGACAGGAAGCAAAGTCATCAAGTATCTTTTTTTCTGCTTCCTGTGCATAGTATCTTACTTCCTGAAGGCTCCATTCTTCAGGAATTAAAAGGAGAAAAAAAGATTGTACTACTTCCCTCAAGGTCAGTATAGATTTCTGTTCTTTATCATAGCTTTTATACTGCTTGTTATTGCATTTGTAGTACACATCATGGCTGTTCAGTCGTATTTCCTCTTTTTGTTTCTCGGTGCAAGTTTTTACACAAGTTTTGTTTTGCACAGTTGAAATACATATATCAGATCTTTTTATCTGCAAAAAGATATGTTTTTCTCTATATCCTCATATCTACACAGTCCAGTTATATTGCACAGGTGGATTGCTGCCCTTACTTCCCCAAAACAAGGTCTCCTCTCTGCCCCTAGCCTGTAATTGGACAGTAGGCAGAAAGTCACTTCTCTGCTCACACTGCTTTCCACTCCTGGTACACAAGATTGCCCATCTTTCCACCAGCCTGAGTGCCTTTGTAAACAAGATTGAAAGAGGCCGATGCAAAGTAAGTCCAATTTAGGTACTGACAATAATTACATTTAAAAACATATTTCATTTTTTTTGACCGGTACCTATACTTTTGTTTTTTTCTTGGGGGGGGGGGGGGGGGGGGGTTTATTTACATAAAGTTCAGCTTTAAAGTGGTTCTAAAGCCAAGACATTTTTGACTTAAAGCATGACAGCTGAGAAGCATAGGCTCAACTAATAAACAAATACCTTGCCCCCCCCCCCCCCCCCAAAAAAGACACAGAAGCTGATTAGGTTGGAAATAGGGCAAGGCCACAGCTTTATTGAATTTTTCAAAAGTACAACTTTCCAAATGTACCAAACAATGCTAGTCACAGTATACCATGAGCACCCATAAATATAAACTCACATAGTCTAAGAAGGCCGTCCTTACCATCAGTGCCAGACAG
This sequence comes from Lithobates pipiens, assembly GCF_037356315.1. Classification (NCBI taxonomy): domain Eukaryota; kingdom Metazoa; phylum Chordata; class Amphibia; order Anura; family Ranidae; genus Lithobates; species Lithobates pipiens. The sequence continues at coordinate 564,218,564 of NW_027507748.1, forward strand.
GCATTAGGCTGACCCCAGAATTTACCAAACAACATGCCAGTCATAGTATACTGTGTGCACCCATAAACATAAACTCACATAGTCTGAGGCCTGTCCTCACCATTAGTGCCAGACAGGCATTAGATTGACCCCAGAATTTAACTTAAGGACATAGCCCATAAAGCAACATCAATTGCTGGCAAGGTCAAAACTGTGACAAAACATCACAACGGGCGGAAGGGTGGGCAACTCTTGTGACAGCTGAATCTCCTCAAAGCAGTTGGCTGTGCCTCAGCATAGCCTGGAGTTCAGGCTCCACCCAGTCACCTCAGGTCTTGTAGCCAATCCTAAGGGAGCTACTTAACTTCCCTTTTAGGTTGAAACCCACAGTGATGTGGGTGTCAACAGTAGGGATGAGCCGAACACCCCCCGGTTCGGTTTGCACCAGAACCTGCAAACTTTAGAACCCCCTTAAAGTCTATGGGACTTGAATGTTCAAAATCAAAAATGATAATTTTAAAGGCTAATATGCAAGTTATTGTCCTAAAAAGGGTTTGGGGACCCGGGTCCTGCCCCAGGGGACATGTATCAATGCAAAAAAAAAGTTTTAAAAGCAGGTGTTTTTTCGGGAGCAGTGATTTTAATGATGTTTAAAGTGAAAAAAAAGTGAAATATTCCTTTAAATATCATACCTGTGGGTGTCTATAGTATGCCTGTAAAGTGGCGCTTGTTTCCTGTGCTTAGAACAGTCCCTGCACAAAATGAAAATTTTAAAGGAATAAAAGTCATATAAAACTTTGCGGCTTTGCTGTAATGTCTGGTCCCGGCAATATGGATGAAAATCAGTGAGACGAACATCATGGGTACCACCCCCCCCCCCAGTCCATTACCAGGCCCTTTGGGTCTTGTATGGATATTAAGGGGAACCCTGCACTCAAATTTAAAAAAGGAAAGGCATGGGACCCCCGGGCCCTATATACTCTGAACAGCAGTATACAGGTGGTGCAAACAAGTCAGGGACTGTAGGTTTGTTGTTAAGTAGAATCTGTTTGTAATTTTGAACTGGTACATTTTTAAAGTGTAGCTCCAGCCAAAAAATCTATTTTTAAGCTTTTTGGAAAACATAGGGAAGGGTTATCTCCCCTGTAACATTTGTTTTGCTGTCTGTGCACCCCTTCAGAAGATTTCACCTCACTTTCTGTCCTAATAACAAATGTTTTTCGAAAATTTGGGGTTTGTAGTGAAACAAAGATTGGTGATAAAGCATCAGTGGAGATCATACCTGGGGCTGCGGACTAAAAAGGACTAAAAATAATTTGTAACCTCCTAGTCTCTGGGAACGCGTTGCACAGACCTTTCTGCAAGGCCTCCCGAAGATGTTTCATCCTCTGCTCCCTTTGCGATGGCAAGATAAGGTCCGTAACCTTACCCTTGTAACGTGGATCAAGGAGGGTTGCCAGCCAGTAATGATCCCTCTCCTTGATCCGACGAATACGAGGATCCTTCCGCAGGCTTTGCAGAATCAGGGAGGCCATGCAGCGTAGGTTAGCTAAGGCATTTGGTCCGGAGTCCTCTGGGTCACTAAGGATGACATGATCTGCAGCCACCTCCTCCCAGCCACGTTCAAGTCCATGGGTTTCTTGGCACTGTAAATGATCCCTTAAAGACTGCTGCTGATGCTGAGTGCCAGGCTCCACCTCCATTCTGACACAATCCTCCTCCTCCTCCTCCTTATGCTCTTCCTGTGTGATCAGCAGGCCAGCAGGAACACTGTCTGGATAAAGGGGCCTTGAGAGGTAATGAGGTCCTCTTCTTGCCTTTGTTTTGCCTCAAGTGCACTGTCCATTATTCCACGCAGCGTGTGCTCCAACAGGTGGACAAGAGGGACAGTGTCACTGCTCACTATCCTCGTGGCCTCCTCAAACAGTGACAGGACAGTGCATGCATCCCTGATCATAGCCCACTGGCATGGGGGAAAAAAAACATTGGCCAACATTGAGTTCCACCTGGTGGGCATGTCACAGATTAGGCGGTTCTTGGGCAGGTTAAATTCATTTTGGAGGTCAGCCAGCCGAGCACTGGCATTATATGATTGGCGGAAATGCACACAGACTTTCTTGGCCTGCCTCAGGACATCCTGTAAGCCCGGGTACCTGCCCAAGAACCGTTGCACTGCCAAGTTAAGGACGTGAGCCAAACAGGGCACATGGGTCAGTTGTTCCTGTCAGAGGGCAGAGAGGAGGTTGGTGCCATTGTCGCAAACCACCATTCCTGCTTTAAGCTGGCTTGGCATCAACCACCTCTCAGCCTGCCCCTGCAGAGCTGACAGAATCTCTGCCCCAGTGTGGCTCCTGTCCCCCAATCAACGCATGGCATCTTTTTGCCTGCGTACTTGCGTAGCCCCTCAAATGCCTACGGAGCACCGCTGGTTCTGAGGACAAAGCACAGGGAGAGGCCATGGAGGAAGAAGAAGAGGAGGGGGTGGAGGGGGGAGAGGTGTGCCAGAATCACCAGTAGTAGCATTTTTGAGGCGTGGTGGCGGAACGACCTCCAACACTACTGCACGTTGTCCTGGATCCTTCCCAGCTGCCAGAAGAGTCACCCAATGAGCTGTGAAAGATAGATCATTTCCATGTCCATGCCTGCTGGACCATGAGTCAGCAGTAATATACACCTTACCGCTGACCGCCCTGTCCTTCCATGAGAAAAAGTGGCGTTTGGGAACCTGTCATTGAGGAACCGCACATTCCACAAACTCACGGAAGGGGGCAGAGTCTACCAACTGAAAAGGCAGCAGTTGAAATGCTAGCAATTTATCCAAGCTAGCATTCAACCGCTGGGCATGTGGATGGCTGAGAGTGCACTTCTGTCGGGGTACAGATTACCCACAAGTATTTGGCTGTGACACACCTAACTCTACACCTTCATTCCTCTCAGTGCAGGTTTCAGATAGAACTGAAGGTATAGTGGGGTTGGAGATGCCAGCTGATGAGGAGCAAGGAGAGGTCCGCTTTTTTCTTTGGTGTGGGTCTTTTAGGTACGCTTGCTAACTAACTGCATGGCAGGTCGACATATGTCTGGTCATGCATGTGGTGCCCAAGCAGCTGATGTTTTGGCCACGCGAGATACGCTTGAGAAATATGTTGCAAATAGCAGCAGTGTGATCTGATGCACTCATCTCAAAAAAGGCCCACACCAAAGAACTTTTGGAATAATGTGCAGAGACAGCATCGCCCTGCACATGCAGAGCTCTGCGGTGTGATGCAGTCGGTGTGCTGCCCTTAAGCTGGCCCCTGGAGGGCATCCTGCCTCATTGGCCTCCTCCTCCCCTCTCCTATAGGGCACCCACGTTGAGTCAGTGACCTCATCATCCCCTCCCTCCTCAACACTGGAGCAAACCTGGCAGTATGCCAGATTTCTGTCCTTCTTGAGCACCCCCTCTCTCTGGGCTCATGTTACTGCCTTCCTCTAGCTGGGTACCATCATCAGAACGCTGGGCATCCTCCTGGAGCATGTACCCAACACTGTGGTCAAACAGTTTGGCGACTCCTCAGGAGGACATGGTGGGGCTAGGGAAGGAGTGACTGATGCCATTGAGCCGAGGGAAGAGGCTGCAATGGCAGCTGCTTTGCCAAACAAAGTACCCTGAGCCTGGGTAAGACAGGATGAGGAGGATGAGGATGGCTTGGTCATCCACTCTACAAAGTCTTCTGCATGTTGCGGCTCAACACGGTCAGCTGCCTGACCGCAAAAAAAGGACAAGCGTGTCCTATGGCCACGTGCTGATGAGGATGCACCGTGTCCACGACCAACACTGTTGCCTCTAGACACAGAGCCTGCTTGCCCTCTTTTATTGGCTCCTGACTGTCTGCCTCTCCTTGTTGGCCTTCCAGACATACTAATGGCCTGCAGGGAGATGTAGCTGCACAAAGCTGGCACGTGTATATATATATATATATATATATATATATATATATATACTGATTATACTTCATCTAGCAGAATCAACTGCCTGCCTGTAGCATTATTGGAATGAGAGCACCGGCAATTGTATTCAGGTAAGCTTGAGGTGCACACTGTGCAAAGGACACTAAAACAAAATCCTGCAGCTCCCTGCCTGTATTTTTATGAGAACGCCGGCAATTGTATTCAGGTAAAGCTATAGGTGCACACTGTGCAAAGGACACTAATACAAAATACTGCAGCTCCCTGCCTGTATTTTTATGAGAACCCCGGCAATCGTATTCAGGTAAAGCTTTAGGTGCACACTGTGCAAAGGACACTAAAACAAAATACTTCAGCTCCCTGCCTGTAATTGTATGAGAACACCGGCAATTGTATTCAGGTAAAGCTTTAGGTGCACACTGTGCAAAGGACAAAGTACACTAAGTAAAAATAGTGTAGCTCCCTGCCTGTCAGTATATTATGAAGAGAATAACAGGAATGGATCTAGCTAAACTGAATACAGTGTATAAATATATATACAACACACCTGGGATGCATATATATCCTCTACTCACTGTAACTGAAACTAACTGACTCGCCTGCCTAATCTTACTCAAATTAAATGACACTGTCTCTCTCTCTCTCTGTCTGTCTGTTTAACCACTGCCGCAACACACTACACAAGGCCGCCACACAGGCGGCCTTATATAGTGTGTGGCGTGTACTAAACTCCCTGAGACATAATTGGCCAAAGCCACCCTGGCTTTGGCCAATCATGGCTCTTCATTTTTTCTGGGCTGTGATTGGCCAAAGCATGCGGGTCATAGTGCATGCTTAGCCAATCAGCAGCCAGCAATGCACTGCGATGCCACAGTGAATTATGGGCCATGGTGTGCCACTTGAATTTGGCGCCAACGGCCCATAATGTTCAGAATTCGGTGAACAGACGATGTTCGAGTCGCACATGGGTTCGACTTGAACACGAAGCTCATCCCTAGTCAACAGCTGGTCTCAGCTCAAGCGGCTGCAGAGTCACATGCTGCCGTTGTTTCCATGTCTCCCCTCCTCCTACCCAATTACAGAGTGCTTTGTATTATGTGAATCTATTCAAACAAATACAAAGCCTTCTGTAAATGGACAGGGGATGGAAGGGGCAACCAGAGCTGATGTGTGTGAGAAGACATTGTATCTCCTGTGAGAGTGCTGGGAATATAATGATAGCTGTACTCCTGGTGCTCAGTAAAAATGTAGGTTGTAAATAACAGAGAAAATCCAGGAGGTGGCATGCACCTTGCAGAACTTAAACCATAGTCATCCAGCACATTTTAGAAAGTGGCTTAATTGTTGAAGTTCAGCTTTAAAGTCACACTAAATGCTATTTTTTTCGGACTTTAAAATAAAAACAATATGATACATACCTGCTCTATGCAAGTCATCCCTTCCCTCCTCTTCTGGAGGCCCCCGCTGGCGCTTTCTGCTCCTCCTTCCTCTGGGTGCCCCCTCAGCATCCTGGGTGGATGCCCGTGCAAGCGTGCTCCCAAGTTGAGCTGTGTGCATGCAAGGAAACACACAGCGCCGATAAGCCATGCCCTCAGCTTCCTCATAGGAATTTGACTTACAGCAACAGGAACCTTTGGCTCCCGCTGCTGCCTGTGTCTCCTGTGAGACCAGGAAGTGGAGGAGTAGCGCTGCAGATGGGGAAGAGGGACTAGGACAGGTAGTATAGCAGTTTTTACCTTAATGCATAGAATGACATGAACACAGACAGAAAAGGAACGCCCTGACAAACACAATATAAATGTGAACAAAAACTAGATGTTTAGGTGCAAGTTATGTTTGTTATTAAAATCACATGTAGTGCTGCCCACTTGAGGGTTGCAAGATAAATCGGTACCCCCTGGTGACTCTGAGCCTGTAAGTCCTCTGCCACCTCTGACACCCAGGGTTCATATATTTTTCTTTCCTCTAAATGATAGCAAGAAATAAGTAAATACACCAGAATTGATTAAACACCAAAGTTTACTTAATGAGATGGATGAAAAAGAAATTAGAGAGTCAACTCAAATTTACACTTTAAAGTGTTATTTACTATAGGAATGTTATCAACAACTAAATAGCAATTACCTATCAGATTTAAACATTGAACAGTAAACACTATAATCTCTGTACTCAACCAAGCACATCCAATTCCTATGTTAACAGGCTACAGGAGAGCAGAGGAATGATCCCGCTCTTTCACACATAAATGCAGAACAGTAAATAACAAGTACAAATTTTAGCAAACAGAAACTGTATTGCAATTTATACAAATTTGAGTAAGAATATTACACTCCATTGATTTTATTGCTTGATATCAATAAAATACTTTTTTTGAATAGATTGACTCTAATATTGCCCTTTGTTACCAAAGTAACCTCTTGGTTCACCCAGTGACTCTCACTGGGTTAATTTGTATGCTGTTGTTAATAAAGTGGAAGTAAACCCATGGATTTAAACAGTTAAAAAAAAAGGCATGCCGGGAATGCTAACTGCACAGTGGCTGTACTCTCAGCCAAACTATCAAACCATCCAATGGCTGGTGTCATAACGAATCACATGTGCAGCACCATAGCAGTTGAAGATTAAACAGAGGCAAAGATGGCAGCTTCTTTGGTTGAAAACGATAGGGGAGTTTACTTCTTAAGGTTACGGTGACAACACCTCATTGGTGAGTGGCTAAGGAGTACCCTCCAATTTCATAGTGGACTTTTATCGTACCTGTCTTCTTTTTTGTTTGACCTGTACTGCTCTTACAAAGAGTTCTTGGTGAATTATAGCTTTAGGAACTTCAGCATACCTCCCAACTGTCCCTTATTTCAAAGTACTGTGCTTGATTTGAAGCAATGTCCCTCTGTCCCTCATTCCTACTAATTTGTCCATCATTTTGGTCTGATCTATATAGTTGTATATAAAATGCACTTTTTATCTTTCAAAAGGTGTTTCCCAGTGCTAAACCTTTCATCCAATTTCTAAATTTCTGCATTTGTACGTTTTAAAAGCCAGAGCAATGGAAAGCAAAGGTGTCTGTATATAGTGTCTATGATGTTTGGTCTAGCTCCTTGGAACTAAAGATAAGAGGTGCAGGAGACAATGGTGTCTATATACAGTGTCTATAAGATTGAGCTATTTCCCACTCACCATGTTGGAACAAGAGATGGTGATAATGATGATGATGGTGATGATTATGATTGTCTCTCAGGAATGTGGCTCAGGGGATGATATCTGGCCTCCACCGCACTGCGCCACTGCTCACCCGAATCTGATACTACTGCAGGATGAATTGGATAGGAACAGCCTCCGGGCTTCTACCTCACAGCAGCAGGGGAGCTGTCTACAGATGTCCCTAGATGATGTCCGCTTGATAATTCGGCTAGTGCAGACCACAACTCAGCTGCAACTGACACTATCATAGAATCCCTGCATACAGATCCATGCCGGGTCCCAAGAGAGCGCGCCAGACCTCAATCCATCCCTCTTAAAGTGTCTCCCAGTGGTCTGTTCTTCCTCATTAGCCAGCTGGTAGTTGTAGTTCCACATGATTCAGCCAGAGGGCGAAATCTCATCCATACGGACTACATATCCCAAGATGCTTTGCTTTGCCTTGTCTCTGAATAAGAAGGTAACAAATCAGCATCACACTCAACACTAGAGGAAAACAGCTCCCCCTCTAACAATGCCATGCAGTGTTTCCTGATTGCAGGAATATGTATATATCCAGCTCCTGGCTACACACATGGCTGAACATGGTCATCAGATCTGTACTATGAGCCTCCAACTGACCCTGGACACAGACATTGTTTTTATGGAGTTTCTGGATGCACGCATGTTTGTATGCATTTGTATGCAGTCATAGCACAGAGTGATGTTGCTTTTTGCTGTCTCTAAATGCAGCAAAATATCTGTCCCTGGCTGCCTGTTTGAATGTAGCCTAAATGTAATGGGTCTAAACACCTGTACTACTATCTCCTCAGTGCCCAGTGTAGGTAGGATCATGGTGCAGGATGTCAGTATTCCTATGCGGGCAAAGGAAGAGTGATGCCAGAGGTGGAATAGAGCTTGTGGGAGTGTAACTAACGTATTCACCTGACACCTCCCATAGGTCTAAGGAAGCAGCAGTGTTGCAATGGCAGAGGGTGAGCAACTATTGTAATCACTTCCTACATACACAGTGTTATAGAACAACATTAAGAAAATGTAAACACAAAAATAATTAATTTTTTTAGTATATCATGTTTATATTTTTAATTTAATTAAGGTTTGGCTCAATTGATGAGCGCACCAATTTTTCTTTTTTATTACTATTTTTCCATATGAGCCTCAGCCTTGTGTTCGGACAGGTTACAGTCTCTTCTGTGATTTGTAGTCACATATGTTTTGTTGCAGTGTTCAACTGATTAATTAACGTTCAAAGGTGGTGGGATAGGCGCAGGATTTTCTAATCTATAAAAAATATAAATACCTGCAAGAAGTATAGCAAAAAGGAACTAAAAACATAAAAAAATACAGGTGTCAAAGTTGGCAAGTGCTTAGCTTACACTATGAAACACTTGTGAATTGCACAGGCCCCTTACCACATTTCTGTTCAATTTACATGCAAATCAGTGCAGTGCAGTTTGAGCTCATTTTGAATGGGCTTAAATCACACCACATCGCACCAAAGACTTGCATGCAGCAATTTTGGAACCACACTGCAACTAAATTGCATGGTTGTTTTGTACCATGCGATCCAGTGGCAGCAAACGCACTGCATTTACGCCTGTGTTTCAGGTGTTGTTAGGATTGCACTGACACATGCTGTGGACAGCAAGGGCAGTGCGATTTGGAGGCAGTGTGGGAAACATACATGGATAATGGGGTTTCCCACGCAGCATTAGTGTGAACCTAGGCTAATCAATTCAACCCACTGTTTCAGGTTCTGGTCAAAGATTTTCTAACTGTGCATCACATCTTTGTAATATGTTTGTATACTGTATATTGTAATAGGTGCTATACATTGGTTTTGCCAAAGTTAGAAGCAGCACTAGCTAGTGATTATTCAGTATACATAGCTTCATAAACAGAACAGAGTGAAAAAGTGGGAAGGAAAAGGAGTGCTGGTATCCAGAAAGATAAAATAAAGAAAAGAAGACTGTGACAGAACATCCCACACTCTGCTTGAGTGCTTCCCTAAGTATATAGTTTCCTAAGTCCTGGAACATGAGAGCAATGGATCTGGCTATAGTAATCCACAAGAACCAGACAACGCCAGTCTTGGAGTACAGAAATAGCCTGCTTTATTTGAGATCGCACACAAATATATACACCAGGATGACAATACAAACTGTAACCAAAAACATAGTTAACATGAGCTAATTAACTAATCCTTTAACTAGACAGGTGACTCAGAGATATGACCTTTCAAGGCAGCTGTCATGGTTATGCAGTGATCTTCCTGTGTTTGCTTACCTTCCCTCATGTCTTCAGACTAAGAAGCCAGCCAGTTCCACCTGGTGGTTTTTATAACCTCTCCTCTAAGCATGGCTCCACCCCAGGTCCTATATTAACCTGTGCACTGCAGGCCTCAGTGCTGATCAACCATTGTGTATCCATTGTGTATCAGCTTCCTGTTTCCTGCCGTGTGCTCTGCTACTGGTTTCCGTTACCGACTTTGGCGTGTCTTGACTATCCCTGCTTGCCTGTGACCCTGACCTTTTGGCGTGTACCCGACTATCCTTGTCTGCTTGTGGCCCCGACCTTGGCTTTGTCCCTCACCATCCCTATCCTCCTGTTCCCTACTGTGGGTGTGAGCTGGGGGACCCTGGGGGTCGCGACCTGGAGCCAGTTGCAGCCAAGTCCATCCTCACCACTGGAGGCTCTGGTGAACACCTGCTGGCTCTTAGACTCCGCGCCCCAGGGAATCTCACGCTCTATCCCCAGTGGGATCTGTCCCCCGTCTGCAGCAGTCAGCCGTAGGGTCCACAACCTTGCGGTGCACTCCGGATCCCTACGGTGGGCACCTGTCACCTCGCCTGAAGGTGACCTGACAGCAGCCTTGACGTCTCCTAGCTCACAAACTATAAAATACACATTATCATAAATATCAACACAGAACTCCTTCATACAATAGCAGAGTTAATTAGCACAAACAACAATGAGTGAAAGACTCTTAGAAGCCATACTAGACTTATTTACATTATAGCAGACAACAGACAGACAGGTGGCTGGAGATGATGACATCAGCATCTTCTAACAGTATGTGTCCCAACAGTATGTATCAGTCACTATTTCTAATATGGCATATACAGGGTTCCCAGAGTCTGTATGTCTTGGGGGGGACATGGACCTGAATCCAAAGTAACACCACCCCAAGGGTCCCCATGCATACACCTCACAAAGAACACAGTTCCCCCAAAATCCAGGGCCCATAATCAGGCAAGAGGGCAGCATTCAGTCCCCTCCTAAAGCCTCTGTCCATCACAAAGCCAAAGGCAAAATAATACTAAATGTAAAGCTGTAACGGTACGAAAGCAGTAAGAGTTAAGTAAAAGCACTTTTATCCATCAGAATAAATCAGTCTGTGTAGGGAATGTCTAATTACAATAGAATGTGCACAGATCCCAAAAATGAAAACTAATTAGGATTATAGGATGTCTGATAAAGGTGGTAAATAATATATCCAACACAATCTTTTTTTTTTTTTTTTTTATTTAGTCATCATTAGGGTATACTGTATCCAACCTATACATTTAATGACTCTCTTTGCAGTATGGTAAATAATTATATTCCTTGTGTTTAGGACACATTACTTCTACTATCACTAAGAAACTTTGCTGATAACTTTAATAATTAGCTAACTATAAAATGGGAGGTTTAAGGCAAAAGCAGCAAATATCATTGTAATCTTAGTCAAGGCATACCCAAATCTGAGAATTCTGGACAACACAGTTTAGTCAACAAAGATATTTCAACAAACACGATAATATCACATACTGTACTCCAGTATGGATTTCTTCTTGCTAATTCTTCTTGTCACCCCCATCAAATCATTCTCTGCAGCTATTACCTTTTGTACCACCACCCCCTCCCTTTAGAATGTAAGCTCTATGAGCAGGGCCCTCCTGTACCATTTGTTTTGAACTGTACTGTAATTGTGTTGTCCCCCCTATACATTGTAAAGCACTGCGTAAACTGTTGTCGCTATATAAATCGTGTATAATAATAATAATAATTGAGGTATGAGTAAAATCCAGTAAGAATGGAATTTCTCTTAGTTTAAGGCTTTTTCAAATCTATTTGAAATGCCTTTTTAAACGTGGGCCAATGTTTTTTTATTATTATGGCTGTCGAGGTTTAAAAAGAAGATACAGTTGTTCACCCGAAATGTACTTTTCAGACTTGATTATTTTTAAACTGCTTAAGAGATTTTCTATCTAAAGATAGAGCCTTGATATAAGAAGTCAGAAGGTCAGTTCTCATAACCACACACTACTAATGATTCAACAATCAAGTAGACTAGTGTAAAAAACAAGCTGAAGACGTCATCCTTCTCACCACGCACATAGACTATAGCTTAGGCCTTTTATTGGAAAGACTGGAATAAAATTATCAAACCACAAAAATATTTTTTTTGATGGTTGATTTTTTTATATGGAGTTGGGAGCAATTTCAGTTTGAAAATTGTTCTACTGTACTCCTTTGAAAATGTAATGGTAGGACCTATCTATTTTTATATGAATGCCAAATTAAAAATATAATCTGTGTGTCTGAATCACAAAAGTATAAGACTTAGGTTCATGGAATGGCCATACAGCTGATATCAAAGTTTGCAATGTAGAAATAAGCATACAAAGGGGCCACATTGCTCTCCATGGCTGTACTGGAGACTATATCAAAACACCTGCAGCATCCCTAGGACCCACTGATGTCACAGGAATCCTCTCCGCTAAAGCAAAGGCCATGGCCATATTTAGTCAGTCTAGTATGGATGGTTCTAGCAAGCGGCATCCTCCCCCATCTTGGCTGCATGCAGGCTGCATGTTCGGATAAGGATCTAGTATAGATTTCCTGGGGGATCGTGCACATTTTTGTGAGGTACTCCCTTAAAATTGAAAACAATCTTAAAGGGTCTGGTTTGTATTTTGGGTGGGACGCAAAATTACTTTACATTCTTTCTGTATGTTATGCTACAGCAAATACAACATTTACAAAGGAAAAAAAATATACAGTTTATATTACTGGCAAATTAAATTCATTGTTGGCTTCTTGTAAAAAAATAAAAAAAAAGAAGTTGTCAGTGACAGGTCAATTTTCAGGAGTTTTAAAGACTTTCCTTTGCAAATGTTAGTGCTGCTGTAGCACATTTTGCACATCATAGAGATGTCCCCCTTCACAGGCAGGTTTAGGACACCCCCAAGCGTCTCATTTAAAGGAATTGGACATTTTTAATGTCTCACTTTAAGCAATTAAAACAATCACTGCTCCCAGATAAATTGAATGTTTCATTTATTTATTTTTTACATTAGTACATGTGCCCCAGGGCAGTGCCCACCTCCCCATGCTGTTTCTCTGGACACCCCATTGCTTTTCTTTAGTAAAAAAATGGGCATTTGGAATTTGACATATTTGACTAATTTTGATTTCAATGGAGTTTTGGTTCTGCACCTGAACTTCTTTAACCACTTAACCTCAAAAATAATTACCCCCCTCCATGACCAGGCCATTTTTTGTGATACGGCACCATGTTACTTTGACTGTGAATTGCACTGTCATGTGACATTGTATCAAAATATCCAATAAAAAAATTGAAAAATTCTGAAACAAATGTGATTTCTTGAGATATTTAGGCTAATATGTATTCTACTATACTACCATATTTTTATTTATTAATTTTTTTACTAGTAATGCCAGCAATCAGTGACTTATAGTGGGACTGCGATATTGCTGTGGACATTCTGACACTAACTGAAACTTTTTGGGAACCAGTGACACTAATACAGTGATCAGTGCTAAAAATATGGACTATCACTGTATTAATGACACTGGCTGGGAAGAGTTTAACATCAGGTGTTAACTGTGTGCCTAGCCAGTGTTTTTCTATACTGTGTGAGGTGGTGGAAACAAGCCACCAATGGAGTGTATGCATGCCCCCTACCCATCATCCAGCACACTGGTGCCACCCTATAGCATTAAAACAGCTATAGGGCGGAACTTAAATGGTTAAACCTGACACTTGTTGCTTACAAGTTAAAATCTGTATTATTTTCTAGAAAATTACTTAGAACACCCAAAAATTATATATATATTTTTAGCAGAGATCCTAGCAAATACAATTGCGATTGTTGCAATATTTTATGTCACACTGTATTTGCGTAGCGGTCTTCCAAATGCACTTTTTTGGGAAAAAAATACACTTTCATGATTAAAAAGCCATGACAGATACTCTATATGGAGGAATCTGGGGTCTCTAAGACCCCAAATCCCTCCTTTGCACTTAAAAGCATTCAAAACACCAAGTGTGGCTGTTTTGAATACTGTAATTTTTAAAAATTTGGCTCCTTTAAGTCTTCCGTAAAGCGGACGTGATGTCATGACTAGATGTTAGTACTAGATCCGAGACCCGATCAAAGCCAATCCTGGCTTGGTTCAGATCTCCGGCCAGCTGGCTGCCTGGTCCTCCCGGTGGGATGGCAGAGCCCGGACGAGCAGCGGAAGGCAGCGGGGAGGGGGCCGTCCTCTCCCGCTGCTTATGATAATGATTGAGAGGCTTCTTAGCCACACATAAGAAAGCCAACCACCAGCTCTAAAAAAAAGGGTACACGCATCACCCCAGTACAACCTCTTCAAGCCGAAGGCTGCATATTTGCATATTTGCGTTAGAGCTGCACGATTCTGGCTAAAATGAGAATCACAATTTTTTTGCTTAGAAGATAGATCACGATTCTCTCACGATTCTCGCAGCGTAACATCAACTTTCACATTAAAACTAAAAAAATTAGCTAACGTTACTGTTTTTTTTTTTTTTTTTATTATTGAAGTGTATTTTTTCCCAAACAGTTGCATTTGAAAGACTGCTGGGCAAACACAGTGTGACATAAAATATTGCAGCAATTGCCATTTTATTCCCTAGGGTCTCTGCTAAAATTATATTATATAATTTTTATTTATTTATTAATGTTTGGGAGTTCCAAGTAATTTTCTAGCAAAAATATTGATTTTAACTTAAGAAAGAAGTGTCAGAAAAAGATTTAGACTTTAAGTGGTTAAACTTCCTGCATTTACACATGGTTGAAAGCTTGGCAGACTGGCCAGATTATTTGTTTACACAAGAAGTTCTATGCCTTTGATCTAAGAAGTTAGTTACAATGTTTCATGCAAGTTCTAAATTTGGCAGATTGCCCGGGATGCTTTATTTTGACAGATAATCAGTGAGCAGATAATCTCTCCACTTGTTTATATGAAAGAATCGCCTTCTCTCAGTGGGAGAGATCATCAGAGGAGAGAATCGAAATCACGATTTTATAACGATTACCCGCGCAGCTTTAATTTGCGCACAGTCGGTGTGAAGGGGTTTAAAGTGTTACTAAACCGAGGACCCTGCATTCACTATATCTGGTCTCCCACAGTACACAGAACATAGAAATACAAATATTTAGTAAATATAAACTGCTAAATACTTTTTCTCATCAGCAGTATATAGCGGTCTTGTGACTTCTAACAGTGTCCGGCCGAGTACTGGTTAAAGCTTGTAGGAGGAGTTTTCATTCTCCTCTGACCTATGAGGCTACATACATGACCCCTGATTTTCTGTGTTGATTGGCCCTATGCTGATCACATGCACACTCTTAAAGAAAAATAAATTCTTTAGCAATACACACCAAGCTGAAGATGTGCAGAGTGACTCCTAGGGCTCTGTGCTATTAGCAGATGGATTGGGGGACTGTGGAAAAGGGAGGATCTGAGAAGACGAGATCAAAAAGCCTTTTTACAAAATGTGGAGAATTAACCCCTTAGAGTTCACAATGAGTATAGCAAGCATGCTTTATTGCATTTACAGACTGATTTTACTATTGCAGGTTTAGTTAACACTTTCATCCTGCTCCAACTGAACCCAGGGCAGTTTGGCTCATCTCTAATCTGCTCTTAACTGCTGTTTTGATAATCCGCTGATCATTGTTGTATGTAACACCCTCTAGTGTACTAGGAGTAATAGTACAGTTTGTAAGAGTAGGTACATTTCCAGGCTTGACTGATAGCCACACCTGGGTGTGTTTTTGATCTGGGCTGGGAGTATCCCAGGGTAGGGCTGGGTGATTTACAGGTGGCATCACCAGAACCTCCCACTTCTTTCCAGAATGTTCAGATTTTATCTGGAAGGAGAGGTGAAGGGGGAGGTGGAGCTGCCTGGTGTGTTCTGAGGAGCCCTGACCAATCCTCAATGTGGATTAGCAGGGGGCAGGCCTACTTAAATATCCTGGTTCAGCCCAGCTGGGGTTTGATCTGGCGGAAGATGGAGATGGAGTGTTACAGTGTTGGGGGCACTTGAATGAGCTCCTCAGCCGGGGGGTGTGACCTTGGGCCTGGGCTCGGGTGTGGACAGGACCCTCTTACAACCCACAGAGGTGTCCTGACCAGGAGGCATAGGAGAAAGAAGAGAGAACAGCGGGAGAACACTGCCAGGCAAGTCTCCAGGAGTTCCAGAGAGGCAGCCAAGTGGTCTGATGAGTGTTCACACAGTCGGGAGGACTGGGAGGCACGCCTGAGAGGACTGAGATGCAGCAGTCTGGATGGTTACTGAGCCAGTCTGGAGGATTGTGATGGCAAGGGCAGTGGAAAGGGGCAGCTGCAACTAGGAGGGCTGGCAGTGCCTGAAGAGGTGGTAATGGGAGCAGTAGCCACAGAAACATCTAGCACTGGAGTTTTTAATATTTGTTACACCATAGGGGCCCACAGTCCCTGCCTAGAAAAAGCATCTGCTTCAGGTCTGGCTGAGCCCGTGTCAGGCTTACCAAATCAGTGTTAGCTGATCTGGGAAGTGCAAGCAAGTGAGGAGAGTGAGGAGTGATAGTCTGCAAGAAAGTAAGTGCAGGATGAGAAGAGGAGATTGTATATACCATGGTGTATATAGTTGGTCCCAATTTTGATGGTCAATTACCTGGGCATCTCATAAGTTTCCTATCCCCATCCAAGTTAAATTCCCTATTCTCAATAAAATACAGAAAAAAAAGTGCAAGATAATGTAAATTGATACCCAACATGTCACACGTCAAAATTGCACACGCTCGTTGAATGGGACAAACTTTTACCCTTAAAAATCATCATAGGCGACATTTATAAATGTCTACAGGTTCGCGGTTTTGAGTTACAGAGGAGGTCTAGGGCTAGAATTCTTGCTCTTGCTCTAATGACCGTGGTGATATCTCACATGTGTGGTATGAACACCGTTTTCATATGTGGGCACTAATATTAATTTTTTTCCTTATTTATGTTGCTTTTTATTTTTTATTTTGACACTGTCCTTTTAAAAAAAAAAATTGGGGTCACTTTTATTCCTTGTAATAGAAAAAAAAAGTATGACAGTACCTCTTAATTATGAAATCTGGGGTGAAAAAGACCTCAGATCTCATATTTACACTAATATGCAATAAAAAATAAATAAATATCATTTGAAAAAAAAAAAAAAAGCATTGGGCGGAAATGACATTTGACGTTGCTTCTGCGAGTCAATGCTATGGAGCTGAGTGGGGGCCATCTTCCCCTCACTCGGCAGCCAGCCCAGCAGGAGAGAGGACCCGATCGTCTCTGCCACTACCGGCGGCTCCGGTAAGCAGTGGAGACCACTAGAGCATGGCGGCTCTACCGCCCCCGATAAAAGTGATCTTGCGGTCTGAAATAGGACCATTCGCTCTTGAAGCGGATACCGGGTTATGGCAGCAAGCTGATGCCATCACAGCGATATTCCTCTTCAAATTGCCAACGTATATCGTCGTGAGCCAGTCCAGAAGTGGTTAATTTTCACATGCTCGCGAGTAGTTTTTTATCTTTTCTATACAATGAAATTTACTTGGGATAATGCACAATGCTGGTGCGTCATCTTTTCTTTTCTTTCTCTTGAAAAGTGTGTGCCTGGCTAGGCAGGGTGACAGAGGCACTACTACACTCAGAAGCCCTTATGGGGGTCCCGCTACATGTATAAATAGCATCCCATTACTGCTTAATAAACGTCTGCTGACTAATATACAACAGGCCAAATGTGCAAGTGGGACAGTGATTCTTACAATGTTCCGCCCTGGAGCTAGCACGCACTCTAAGGGCCCTTTCACACATGCAGCCCAGTCACGTCAAAACGGATGAAGTATTCATCCATTTTTCATCAGTGCTCATCAGTTTTTCAGCAGTTTTTTTTTTACATCCACTACCAATGTAAAAATGGATGAAAAACTGGCCATTCGTCAATTTTACATCTGTTTTTTGCCTGATCCATTTATTTTACGGATGAAAAATAGGGCTTTCATCCATTCAAAAAAAAACGGATGTTGACGGAAGCAGATGAAAACAGATGCAAATGGATGATCATCTGTTGTTATCCATTTTTCCATTGGAATGCATTGATGTCCGTTTTTCATTCCTCAACCGATAGATGAAAAATGGACGAACGGTCTGTATCTGTGAAAGGGACCTAAGGCCACCATGGGTTTCAGGAAAGAAAATTACCCGATTCCACCATCAATAGAATCAGTGTTGGTGGGGGAATCCCTCTTGCAGATCTATTATGCTCTTTCAGTGCGGGGAAGCAGGAAGCCACCCTGACCAGGAAAACACAATGATTATTGCTAGCTGCTATAGCCTTTGGCAAGAATCGCATGCTAGGAATCTGACATGTTGGTCAGATTGACATTGGAATGACTTGGGTATAATCAGCCTGCCCATAGATGGTTCAAATCTCGGCCGGTTCAGCAGGGACCAGCCGAGATTCGAACCATCTATGCCTTTAACACTATTTCAAATCATTAATAAGCCCTCATCTGGAATATGCAGTTCGGTTTTGGGCACCAGTTCTCAAAAAGGATATCGGGGAACTGGAGAAAGTGCAGAGAAGGGAAACCAAACTGATAAGAGGCACGGAGGAGCTCAGCTATGAGGAAAGATTAGAGAAACAGAACGTATTCTCTCTTGAGAAGAGAAGATTAAGGGTGATATGATCAACATGTACAAATACATAAAAAAAGAAATATCCTCTCCAAATACGGAGAGGTTTCTTCACAGTAAGAGCGGTACAAATGTGGAATAGACTCCCTCTAGAGCTGGTTCTAGCCAGCTCAGTAGATTGCTTTAAAAAAGGCCTGGATATTTCCCCAAATGTACATAATATAACTAGATACTAACATTTATAGGTAAAGTTGATCTGGGGAATATCCGATTGCCTCTCGGGAGATCAGGAAGGAATTTTTCCCTTGCTGTAGCAAATTGGATCATGCTCTGCTGGGGTTTTTTCTCCTGTCTCTGGATCAACTGTGGGTGAAGGATTGTGTATATGGGATTGTATGATTTTTATTTTATTGGTGAAATAGATGGACTTGTGTCTATACAGAATTTCAGGTACAAATCATAAACCTAAACCTGGGGTCAGCTGGTACCCAAAGTCCTAGCATATATGCACTCATATTCAGTTGCTGAGATCTCCTTCACAGTCACTTTCCATTCTTCTGACAACAAGTCTTATGCCCCATACACATGGTTGGATTTTCCGGCGGAAAATGTGCGATCGGATCGTGTTGTCGTAAAATCTGTTCGTGTGTGGGCGCCATCTGACTTTTTACGTTGGATTTTCCGACGCGCAAAGTTTGAGGGCAGGTTCTAAAATTTTACGACAACAAAATCCGATCGCATAAATTCCGATCGTGTGTAGACAATACCGATGGACAAAATGCCACGCATGCTCAGAATAAACTAAGAGATGAAAGCTATTGGCTACTGGCCCGTTTATAGTCCAGACGTACGTGTTTGAGGTCACCTCATTCAGAACGATTGGATTTTCCGACAACTTTGTGCGACCGTGTGTATGCAACACAAGTTTCGGTCAAAATCCGCCGGAAAAAATCTAACGGACTTTGTGGTCGGAATGTTCGACCGTGTGTACAGGGCATAAATGATAATGGACTGTTGCAGGCTATAGGCATACCTCCAACATTTTGAGATGGGAATGAGGGGCACCTACTAACGAACGTATGTAGGCATAGGACATGCCTCCTGCCACACCCCCTTAAAGGAGAATTAACCCCAATAAAGTTAATTAAATCCACAAGTGCTTTTTTTATTCCTTTATTCCTAGAAATTGGGTGAAAGGTTTAGCGCTGAGAAAAACTTTTTGAAAGATACAAAAGAGCATATTTATATACAATTATATAGATCAGACCAAAATGAGGGACAAATAAGGTTGGCAGAGGGACATTGCTCCAAATCAGGGACAGTCTCTTGAAATCAGGGCTAGATGGGAGCTATGTCTATACATAGCACATATTTCTGTTTTGTTACAAACACCTATCATTGAATACATCATACCAGTATTGTCAGTTCTTTGTGATACAAATCAGCTCTTTCTTGTATTGTACAGTAGTTGGGCGAGTCATGTGTAGGAATGTAGGGTGCTGGGCACTAGGGTTGCCACATCATCCCTTTAATCCAGGACACATATGAATTATTCAGGTCCTGAAGCCTATTTAATGCAGATAAGGCACCAAGTAAGTGTAATTACCATCTTAATCAGCCACAGAACCTGTGCAATTAATGTGTGTCCTGGATTAAAGGGAAGATGTTATTTAACCACTTCAATACCTTCCTGCCCAGATCAATTTTGAGCTTTCAGCGCTGTCGCACTTTGAATGACAATTGCGCGGTCATGCTACACTGTATCCAAATGAAATTTTTATCATTTTTTTCCCACAAATAGAGCTTTCTTTTGGTGGTATTTGATCACCTCTGCGGTTTTTATTTTTTGCTAAACAAATAAAAAAATACCGAAAATTTTGAAAAAAAAATGTTTTTTTTTGTTTCAGTTTCAAAACTTTGCAAATAAGTAAGTTTTGTCCTTCACTGATGGGCACTGATGGGGTTACACTGATGGGCAATGATAAGGCGGCACTGATGGGCACCAATGAGGTGGCACCAATGAAGTGGCACTGATGAGGTGGCATTGATGGACACCGATATGTGGCACTGATAGGCGGCACTGATGGGTGGCACTGATGGGCGACACGGATGGGCACTGATAGGTGGCACAAATTGGCACGGATTGGCATGGATGGGCATGGATAGGTGGCACAGGTGGGCATGGGTTAGGCGGCACAGGTGGGCATGGGTAGGCGGCACAGGTGGGCATGGGTAGGCACTGATAGGCAGCACAGATGGGAACTGATAGGCGGCATTGTATTATAATATATTGTACTAATGGATGCCAATCAGTGCCAATCAATAATGCATGCCAATCAGTGATGCCCATTGTGGGCACTGATTGGCATCCATTATGGGCACTGATTGGCATCCATTGTGGCACTGACTGGAATCCCTGGTGGTCTAGGGTGGCATACCTTGTCCTTGTCATCCCTGGTGGTCTGGTGGCATCCCTGGTGGTCCAGTGTGGGCATCCTCGGGGGGGCTGTGCTGATAATCGATCAGCACAGACCCCCCCTGTCAGAGGAGCAGCCGATCGGCTCTCCTCTACTCGCGTCTGACAGATGCGAGTGAGGAAAAGCCGATCACCGGCTTTTCCTATTTACACTGTGATCAGCCGTGATTGGACACGGCTGATCACGTGGTAAAGAGTCTCCGTTGGAAACTCTTTACCGAGATCATAGTTGCAGGGTGTCAGACTGACACCCCGCAACAACGATCGCCACGATGTGCGCCCCCGGGGGCACGCAGCGGCTCATAATCCTGATCACGTCATATGACGTCCGGTCAGGATTATGAAACCACTTTGCCGCCGTCTATTTGCTATAGGGCGGGCGGCAAGTGGTTAATGACTTTCTAGAAAAGCCAAGGATCCCTTAGGAAGCAGATTAACTCCTAAAAATATTCTGAGCTGGGGACACCAGGACAGTGAGTGGTGTGAGAGCATCTTCCTGTGGTAAGGACTAGTTGTAGTGTATTGTGGCCAGAAAGCTATTGGCTAGTGGCCCGTTTAAAGTCCCGATGTACGTGTTTGACATCACCTCGTTCAGAATGAATGGATTTTCCGACAACTTTGTGCAACCGTGTGTATGCAACACAAGTTTCGGTCAAAATCCGTCGGAAAAAAAAAACGGACTTTGTGGTCGGAATGTTCGACCGTGTGTACAGGGTATAAATGATAGTGGACTGTTGCAAGCTATAGGCATACCTCCAACATTTTGAGATGGGAATGAGGGGCACCTACTAACGAACATATGTAGGCATACGACATACCTCCTGCCACACCCCCTTAAAGGAGAATTAACCCCAAAAAAGTTAATTAAATCTACAAGTGCTTTTTTATTCCTTTATATTGGCTTTTAAAATGTACAAATGCAGCAATTTAGAAATTGGGTGAAAGGTTTAGCACTGGGAAACACTTTTTGAAAGATACAAAAGAGCATATTATATACAATTATATAGATCAGACCAAAATGGGGGACAAATAAGGGGGGCAGAGGGACATTGCTCCAAATCAGGGACAGTCTCTTGAAATCAGGGCTAGTTGGGAGCTATGTATAGAGGACATATCACATATTTCTGTTTTGTTACAAATGCCTATCATTGAACACGTCATACCGGTATTGTCAGTTCTTTGTGATACAAATCAGCTCTTTCTTGTAATGTACAGTAGTTGGGCGAGTCATGTGTAGGAATGTAGGGTGCTGGCCACCGATTGGCTTCTTTAATGACTTTGTAGAAAAGCCAAGGATCCCTTAGGATAGCAGATTAACTCCTAAAAATATTCTGAGCTGGCGACACCAGGACAGGACACCAGTGAGCGGTGTGTGAGCATCTTCCTGTGGTAAGGACTAGTTGTAGTGTATTGTGTCCTGTGACGTGTACAGGTTATTATTTCACAAATCTATTTGTACTGAAGTTAATGAGTGTGTGAAACGTGTGCTGTATAGTTCAGCCCCATGCACCTATAAGGCAGAGCGTGTCATAGTTCCTGTGTGACTGTCTCTATCTACAGCTTTTGCAGTCCTGGATTTGTGGTCTGGAACACCGAGACCTTCTCCAGCTATCAAGAGTCACATCCCAGTGCCAGGCTTCAGTCCTTACGGGAAAGATAATTGATCCCAACTACATTGGTTAGAGGCGACACTGCGTGAGTAAGGTACTTACAACCAAGGCACCTCTGGAATATTGTAGATTACAAGCAGATAAATAAGAACTGTACTCGTGACTAATTTCTAGATTCCAGGAGCAGAACTGACTTTGTGGTCTCTACATTCATCAAGCCAAATGTTTACTTAGATAAATCCCCATTGGAAATTTTAGGGTCAGTTCACTAACGTGTATTTGCATTTTATTTCACAATACTTTGTTTTCATGAAAATGGCTGGTATATGTATCTAATGAGTGCAGAAAGGTGAAATGGTTAAACTAGTTATTTGAAGTCTAGGTTTTGTTTGAAGTTTCATTTTTGTAATAAATTCCCTACCTGTGATTTTTTTGCCTCTAGAAACTTTGGGTGTAAAATTGTTATCTAAAATTCTTCTGCTGCTGGGCTATTTTCCACTGCTATATCCTCTGCAGTTTCTTCATGCGAGTGTTTAAACCCTTACCCAGAGATTTTTTTTTTTGAGTGGGAACGCAGTTCTGGCACCTCCAGTACAGAATATATGTAAAGGCAAGGGGTATTAGAGTATGCTGGAGCTTCTATTGATGCTGGCTGCTGGGGGATCTATTGTTGTGAGGGGTATAGTGTTGCTGGGGAGGTTTATTGTTTCTGGCGGAGGATCTACTGTTGCTGGGTGGAGGGGGGGTTAATTGTTGATGGGAGGGATATACTGTTGAGGGAGGGGTCTATTGATGCTGGCTGCTGGGAGATCTATAGTTGCTAGTGGGGAGGTCTATTGTTGCTGGGGTGGGGGGTCGTTGTTCTTGGTGGCTCTTTTGATGCTGGCTGCTGGGGGATCTATTGTTGTAAGGGGTCTAGTGTTACTGGGGAGGTTTCTGGTGGAGGATCTACTGTTGTTGGGAGGGATCTACTGTTGAAAGAGGGGTCTATTGATGCTGGCTGCTGGAAGATATATTGTTGCTAGTGGGGGGGGGGGTCTATTGTGGCTTGGGTGGGGGGTCGTTGTTCTTGGTGGCTCTTTTGATGCTGGCTGCTGGGGGATCTATTGTTGTGAGGGGTCTAGTGTTGGCGGGGAGGTTTATTGTTTCTGGTGGAGGATTTACTGTTGCTGGTGGGGGGGGGGTAATTGTTGCTGGGAGGGATCTACTGTTGATGGAGGGGTCTATTGATGCTGACTGCTGGGAGATCTATAGTTGCTAGTGGGGAGGTCTATTGTTGCTGGGGTGGTGGGCCATTGTTCGTGGTGGCTCTTTTGATGCTGGCTGCTGGGGGATCTATTGTTGTGAGGGGTCTAGTGTTACCGGAGGTTTGTTTCTGGTGGAGGGGGGTAATTGTTGCTGGGAGGGATCTACTGTTGAGGGAGGGGTCTATTGATGCTGGCTGCTGGAAGATCTATTGTTGCTAGTGAAGGGGTATATTGTCGCTGGGGTGGGGGGTTGTTCTTGGTGGCTCTTTTGATGCGGGCTGCTGGGGGATCTATTGTTGTGAGGGGACTAGTGTTGCTGGGGAAGTTTATTGTTTCTGGTGGAAGATCTACTGTTGCTGGGGGGAGGGGGGTAATTGTTGCTGGGAGGGATCTATTGTTGAGGGAGGGGTCTTTTTATGCTGGCTGCTGGGAGATCTATTGTTGTTAGCGGAGGGTCTATTGTTGCTGGGGTGGGGGGGTATTGTTTGTGGCAGCTCTTTTGTTGCTGGGTGCATCTTTTGTTGCTACAGGGTCTATTGTTGTTGGCCGCAGGGGATCTATTTTATTGCTTTTCTTGTTATCAGTGTTCAATTCCATTCAAATTACTTGGTTCTGTATTTCTTTCCCTGCAAAGGCAAAGCATATTGGACTACTATGCATCGCATAGTAGTCCATTATGTGTCACTTACCTGACACAGGAGCCAGCGATGTCACCGCTGTCCCTTGTAGTCCGGCGCATCCATATTTTCGGTGGGGTCTCGCAGCTCCGCCGCTGTCATTCGGCGGAGCCGCGATGACGTCACTCCCGCGCATGCGCACGGGAGCCGACATGCGCGGCAGCTCCATAGTTGGAAATGCCGCGCTCAGTGCGCCTGCGCGCCGCTGTCTATGGCGCATGCGCCGTAGACAGCAGTGCCTGTCTTCGGGCAAATATCTCCTAAACCGTATAGGTTTAGGAGATATTTCTTGGACCTACAGGTAAGCCTTAATCTAGGCTTACCTGTAGGTCAAAGTGGTTTGTAAGGGTTTACAACCACTTTAAAGGGGTGGTACTGGGAGGTGGGTATGGGGTGAAATGAAGGGACTGTGCATGAAGGTGGGTAGGAGAAAGAAACGATGAGTGAGTCAGAAGGGGAGAGTACCTGCACCTATTCTCTGAGAAAAAAACCCTGCCCTTACCTGTCTTTATCTTTAGTAACTTTGGGTCTAAAATTGTTATTTAACCACTTCAGCTCTGGAAGGTTTACTCCCCTTCATGGCCAGGCCATTTTTTGCGCTGTAGCACAAAAAGAGCAACAATTTTGAAAAAAAGAAAAAAAAATTCTTTCTGATATAAAACATTCCTAATAAAAAAATAAAAAATAAAATAAAAAATCACATTTCTTCATCAGTTTAGGCCAATATGTATTCTGCCACCTATTTTTGGTAAAAAATCCCAATACATGTATATTGATTGGTTTGCGCAAAGTTACAGCTTCTATAAACGATGGTATATTTTTATTTATTTATTTTTTATTAGTAATGGTGGAGATCAGCGAACTATGGTATACAGCGATATTGCGACAGACAAATCGGACACCTAACTGACACTTTTTGGGGACCAGTAACACTAATACAGTGATCAGTGCTAAAAATATGCACTGTCACTGTACTAATGACACTGGGAGGGAAGGGAAATCAAAGGGTTATGTGTGTTGCCTAGTAGTGATCACTCAGAGGAACACACTGCCATTTAGCAGATGCGCAGTTTGCTTTTAATTGTTAATGGCACCCTCTCACACCTGCAAAGCGCCACATTTTTGTGTGCCTTAAACCGGCTCAATGTGTTTTTGGATTAGAATCTGGGACTTTGTGTCCGCATTTCTCGCATGTAAGGAGCACATTGAAATGACTAGCCTGTCCTACAAGCCATGTGTGGGAACACGCCCACACTTGGTCGCACGCAACCTTAATGAGAGTTTGATAGAAACTCACAGGACCTCTCTACTATTGTATGTAAGTAAGTAAAGTAGGGCTGCGGAAATTAATGATTAATTCCTAGATGAATTGTTAATTTTTTTGATCACCTCTCCGCCGGCTTCCAGGTCTTCAGGGAGTTCTGTCGGAGATCCGGTGACATCACAGACATCGACGTCACCGGACTCCTCCCCCAAGTGCCTCCGTCTACTAATGAAGGAGAGGGGGGAGGAGTCCGGTGACGTTAAAGTTCTGATTGAACGTAATGCGTACGGGGGAGGAGCTACGCATAACGTCACCCGCTGCTGCCCTACAGAACTAACACGATTGTCGGCTTTACACGCACAAAAATTAAAACCGCAGAGATGATCAAATACCCCCAAAGGAAAGCTCTGTTTGTGGGGGAAAAAAAGTGCTTGGTCTTTGACCAGCCAAATGGTCCGGCGCTTAAGTGGTTAAAAAGTATTTTAAAAGAGTTTACTTTAAGGCTGGGTTCACATTGATATGGTGCAGGACACCGCATGTAATTCACACAGGAATTGCAGCACATTCCTGTGCGAATTACATGCGATTTCTCTGGGGTGCGATTTGAGCCATTGATTTGTATGGCTCAAATCACACCTCATTTGCACCAAACTCGTGAATGACCTGTTTTTTGTCCGCACCAGAATCGGATCACATGGGTGTTCAAACCCATGTCATTCAAATCTGCATAATGCACTGCTTTTTACAAACTGATTGCGGGGTGTCATTAACTTAACATACACTCTGCAATCAGTTTGCTTGAACAGGTTGCGATTTTGATGCAGTTCAGAATCCTCAACGAATTTGCTGTGAATTGACACTGTATGGAGCCTAAATCTACATATTTACGAAAGGCAAATCCACTTTGCACTGCAAGTGCACTTGGAAGTGCAGTCACTCTAAATCTAAGGGGTAGATCTGAAATGAGGGGAAGCTCTGCTGATTTTATCATCCAATCGTGTGCAAGCTAAAATGCTGTTTTTTTTATTTTCCTTGCATGTCCCCCTCGGATATACAGCGACTTTACTTCCAAGTGCACTTTCAGAGCAAAGTGGATTTTCCTTTCGTAAATAACCCCCATGGTATTATAGACCAGTATGATGTAGCACTTAAAAATGTCCTTAAAAAAAAAAAAGAAGGGGGAAAGAACAGTGTGGGGCATCCCTTCATATTCTTACCAGATACCCACCTGCTGACAGGGGAATGAATACATTAGTACCCCTTATTATATACTCCCTCAAAAACGTAAAATGTAAATGTACACACAAAAACAGTATGAAAACAGTATTTTATTAAGGATACAAACACTAAAGGGTATTTTTTTTTCTTAGGTGCATTTCCCCCATACCAGTGCCCACCTCCCAAGGCACTTTAAAAAAAAAAAATAGCTTCCAAGTAAGCTTTGCAAATAGCATAAAAACATATAACAATAAAATAAAACATTGACAAACAGGTGTGGAAATCCTGCCATAAATTGAATCCCCTGTTGGTAGAGAAACTAGAAATCAAGACACTTATGCTATTTAGTCCCATTCTTTAAGCATGTGTGTATAAACGTTGACCTGGCTGTAAAATGCCACGTGAACCATAGAGTTTTATGAGCCGCTGAGGAGGAGGAGGGGTACGACCTATGTCATGGTGTAGTTCAAATCTATCCAGCTATGATATTGTCTGTAATGGCTTCTTACAGGTTCTATTTTTTTGTTTTACATCTTCTGTATCTGTAAATGCTAAGCTCTATGAACTGGCCTTTTTTTTTTTAACAAGAAAAGTAAAGGAATTCTTCCCTAATGGGGATACTGATACCAAAAAAGCGTTTTTTTTTTTTTTTAAAGAAGCTACCACCTTGCCATCCAGAGCAAAGTGAAGGTGTCTTTGTAAAGGTCACCAAAGGCAAGCGTGATGTGAGGTTGGCATGTCTTACCTCCCTCTGCATTCTTCTGCCCAGTCGGACGTTTCGACCACAAAATCCGTTGGGTTTTTTCTGACGGATTTTGGCCAAAATATGTGTTGCATACGGTCGCACAAAGTTGTTGTAAAATCCGATCGTTCAGAACAAGGTGATGTACAAAACGTATGACGGGATTACGTAGAGGCCAGTAGCCAATAGCTTTGGTCTCCAAATTTTTTTATGAGCATGCGTGACACTTTGTGTGTCGGAATTCTCTACACACGATCGGAAAAAAATTGTTAGGATTTTGTTGTCGGAAAACTTTAGATCCAGCTCTCAAACTTTTTCCTTCAGAAATTCCGATGGAAAAGTACGTTAGAGCCCACACACTATTGGATTTTCCGAAAACATAATCCGATCAGACTTTTTCTGTCGGAAATTAGGACCGTGTGTATAGGGCATTCTTCTTGGTGTTGGCCTTGCACAATTGTTGTGGGCTAGAGATAGCCGCTCTCCAGTAAAGCAGCCTTCTACTTGCTAGCTGCGATGTTTGGGGGCCAAGCGACAAGGAGGGGTGCTCAGTCTAATGCTGCGGTTAGCTTTACAGGGCACCTAGGTGCATGGGACAAATGCTACTTGTACTTTCTACCACTGGAAGCTGAATACTGAAAAAAAAAAAGAAGTAATTTTTCCTCTTTTAACACAAACCGGGTGATTTACTAAGGAGAAGGCACTGCACTAGTTCATACATTAATTGATTTGCCAAAAAAGTAATTAATTGAACGTGCAAATCAGTGCACATTGAAGTGCAAATGATGATAATAAATATCTGCATATGTAAACTGCAACTGGTGCTAGGGTAACTGCGGCTTTCTCATTGATAATAGCGCACGTTCAATACAGTTGGTTAATTTCATCTCATTTCATCTAAGAGCCTGTTTGATTTCCTATATTTTGAAATAATTGTTCAAGTGCGGCTTCCTATTACCTATTTTGCCTAAATATTGAGTTGTACAGAGGTTGGCCAATCAGATTGCATAGTGCATATATATATCTATATATATATATATATATATATCTATATATATATATATATATATATATATATATATTTATATATATATATATTTATGGTCAAAGCCCTATGGCCGATACGGATATGAACAAATAGACTTTACCATAAGATTAACAACATGAAATGGACCTGAAGTGTGCCCTGGTCTGATGGTCGGTATACCAAAATAAGGGGGCATACCCTAGATTAGAAATTAATATTTGTGAAGAGAAATGAATTTGAGAAATGCCCTGAAAAGGGGATGGGAGGGTGGGTACCGCGCACCGGAAACCGACAAAGACCACAGGCGAGCGGGCTAGTTAAATACCCTCCGGGCTCCTCCCATAAATTCAGGCCACCACACTGGCCTTCCTACTTATGGTCAAAGCCCTATGGCCGATACGGATATGAACAAATAGACTTTACCATAAGATTAACAACATGAAATGGACCTGAAGTGTGCCCTGGTCTGATGGTCGGTATACCAAAATAAGGGGGCAAAAACATTCAGGTAGGGGTGTAGTTTTATTAGTTTTAGCTTAATTAGTTGAGCAAGTTTGGTGAATGCTTGTGCCATTTCCATCCGAGGATTGGGGATGTACCGGGCGAGGTAGGCAGGGTTCCAACTGCTTAGTCTCTCAATGACGTGACTTGGGACCCATGCCAACATGCTGCCAAGGGTGTTCAAATACTAAAGAGTGACCACGGTATGGACCGGGGTCGAGGTGTAGGCTGCGTAGAAGAACCCCATGTGTTTGGGAAACTGGCAGGTACACAAGTGTTAGCACGAAAAGGCAATAGGGAACTAGAGTTTACGCGTTCCGGTAGGAGTGACAGTAGGTAGTCGAGTATGGTTACTCGACACCAAGCACTGCCTTTTCTATAAAAATGGATGTCTATCCTGGAGCCAGATTGCTGGGTTCTTAGACACTGCAAGGTGGAGGATGAAATGGTGTTGGTAGCGAGCCAAGTGACGACTATGCAGGACTTGGCCTGCGGGGTTGCTGAAGGCCTGGAATGCCCATACTATGGACTTTAACTGGTGCCACCAAGATAACTGCAGCAGTCTGCGCAGGAAGGACACAACCGAGAGCGGCCAGACCTGGCTTCATCAACAAGGTGAGCCTTGGCCCAGTTGTCAGTGGTGAAAGCCACAGGCTGTCCTGTCCTGACATAACCCCAGATTCGAGAGGCTGTCATGACCGGGTATAGCTTGAAGAGGGAGGAAGTCCAGGTAAACCCGGGGTTTAGGAGTATCCCTGATGCCATGGTTCTGTAACCAGTGGTGGCCAAAAATTGCAGCGAAGCCTGTGGAGGCTGTGGCATCTGTCACTACCAGGGGTGACAGGGGCATCGTAGATGGTCTAAACATCGCTACACCAATCCATGCAGTAAGGAACCTTCCGACATTGATGGTCTGCTATTGCCACGGCATCTAAATTAAGGATCTGAGAAGGGTCCTGTGTCCGTGAGAAGAGGACCAGGGGGCGTGACATAAAGACCGACCCTGGGGAATGGCCCGTATTGCCGATTTGAACGTTCGTCAGGTAGTGTGTGTGTAGAACCTGGCTGCCAGTGCTACCAACAATAAATTGGCTAGGCCATGGAAAACCACAAAGGGCCAGGTAGATGGCCGCTTGGATGACAAGACTGGGGAATATGCGAGGATTTTATATGTCCTTAAAGATGGCAGTTGTGATGGGCGAGCGTTTGCCGTTGGCTATGGGCGATGCCTCTGGATGCCTCGTAGTGGGGATCTTGCTGTATGGGCCGTAAAGACAGATGGCTCTCCAGGCCCTGTAAGGATAAGAAATGCTGAACGCTGGCTAGGTATAGCCTGAGCGTGTTACAGGAAGAAGCCAGTTGCGTGTGTCAACATGATCCTGGTGCAGGATGGAAGTTGAACTGTCCTAAGGGAGAGACAGACAGACAGGAAATGGTGAGTGGCTTGTAAGAAAAGCCACAGGAGACAAGTGGTCAATTAAGTGCTGCTGAAACGACGTGTAGCCAGTTTGTGTGCCACTGAGAATGTGCTTGCAAAAGAATGATTGCAAGAAGTTATGCTAAGTCGCAAGCCTTGGCATGATTGCAAAAGTAGTGTTTAAACGTGTACTTGCGACAATTGCGCGGGAGTTTGTCACTGGAGATGTGTTGGTAGTGACTGTGAGAAATTCGTGTTACCGCATGTGCTTTGCGAAGACTGCAGGAGTTGTGCTTGAACATGTGTTTGGATGCGTGCTTGCAACGATTGCAAGATGTTATGCCAAGATGCGTGCTTGCAACGATTGCAAGATGTTATGCTAGGATGCGTGCTTGCAACGATTGCAAGATGTTATGCCAAGATACGTGCTTGCAACGATTGCAAGATGTTATGCTAGGATGCGTGCCTGCAACGATTGCAAGGAGTCACACCAGGATGCGTGCTTGCCATGATTGCAAGATGTTATGCTAGGATGCGTGCCTGCAACGATTGCAAGAAGTTATGCCAGGATGCGTGCCTGCAATGATTGCAAGGAGTTATGCCAGGATGCGTGCCTGCAACGATTGCAAGGAGTTATGGTAAGATACATGGGTAGCCAGGTCGGAAAAGACAGAAGTGCATCCAGTCCTAACCATAAATCAAACAAATAAAATACTGCACAACCCGACACACCCAATTCTACACCCACAGCTGATCCAGAGGAAGGCAAAAAACCCCAACAGAGCATAGCCCAATTTGCTACAACAGGGAAAAAATTCCTTCCTGATCCCTCGAGAGGCAATCAGATTTTCCCTGGATCAACTTTACCTATAAATATAAGTACCCCGTTATAACGTACATTTAGGAAAGTATCCAGGCTTTTCCTAAAGCAATCTATTGAGCCAGCCAGAACTGCCTGCTAGCAATGATTGCAATAAGTTTGTGCCTGGACATCTGCTTGCAATGATTGCAAGAGGTCTTATGCTCAAATGCGTGCTTGCAATGATTGCAAGAGGTCTATGCCCGAATGTGTGCTTGCAACGATTGCAAGAAGTCTATGTTTTGGATGCGTGCCTGCAACGATTGCAAGAAGTCTACGCTTGGATGCGTGCTAGCAATGACTGCAAGAAGTCTACACTTGGATGCGTGTTTGCAATGATTGCAAGAAGTCTATGCTTGTATGCGAACTTGCAACGATTGCAAGAAGTTTATGCTTAATGCGTGCTTGCAACGATTTGCAAGAAGTCTATGCTTGGATTCGTGCTTGCAACGACTGTAAGACGTCCATGCTTGAATGCGTGCTTGCAACGATTGCAAGAAGTCTATGTTTGGATGCGTGCTTGCAATGATTTCAAGAAGTCTACGCTTGGATGCGTGCTTGCAATGACTGCAAGAAGCCTACGCTTGGATGCGTGTTCGCAACAATTGCAAGAAGTGTACGCTTGTATGCGTACTTGTACCAACTGCAAGATGTCCATGCTTGACTGCGTGCTTGCAACGATTGCAAGAAGTCTATGCTTGGAAGCGTACTTGCAACGATTGCAAGAAGTCTACGCTTGGATGCGTGTTTGCAATGATTGCAAGAAGTCTACGCTTGTGTGCGTACTTGTAACGACTGCCGTGACTGTGACTGATGATGAACCGGACTCTGGAGCATGCACTGAAATGAGGCTAAAGCACTGGGGCACACCGTAACGAATCGGTGCATGTATGCAACTGGATTCGAAACGGAGCGCGGTACGTGGCGGTGAAATTATTTTGATTGCCATGACAGAGGCACGAATCGATCATGCCGCTGTTGCGACTATCCGTTAATCGTGCATGCT
The DNA here is from genome assembly GCF_037356315.1 of Lithobates pipiens. NCBI lineage: Eukaryota > Metazoa > Chordata > Amphibia > Anura > Ranidae > Lithobates > Lithobates pipiens. Next base: position 564,250,695 of record NW_027507748.1, read on the forward strand.
CTGAAGCATGTACTGAAATGTGGCTGAAATACCTGGGGCGCGCTGAGACGAATTAGTGCACGATGCGACTGGATTTGTATCGGAGCGTGATACGTGACAGTGAAAATGATTTCCCATGAGAGAGTCATGGATCAGAGAACCGAAAACCTGCAACCAATAATGAATCCTGACTCTGGAGCATGTACTGAAATGAGGCCGTAACCAACTGGGGCACATCGAAACGAATCGGTGCATCACGGATGCGACTAGATTCGAATCGTAGCGTGGTAAGTGACAAAAGTTTGCCATGACAGAGGCCCGAACCGGTCGTGCCGCGATTGCGACTGACAACGAACGGGACTCTGGAGCATGTACTGAAATGAGGCCGAAGAATACCTGGGGCACGCCGAGACGAATTGGTGCATGGTAGATGCGACTGGATTCGTATCGGAACGTGATACGTGACAGTGAAATGATTTCCCATGACAGAGGCACGAATCGGTGCGCCGCAACCTGCGACTGACAACGAACGGGACTCTGGAGCATGTACCGAAATGAGGCCGAAAAATACCTGGGGCACGCCGAGACGAATTGGTGCATCGTAGATGCGACTGGATTCGTATCGGAACGTGATACGTGACAGTGAAATGATTTCCCATGACAGAGGCACGAATCGATGCGCCGCAACCTGCGACTGACAACGAACGGGACTCTGGAGCATGTACTGAAATGAGGCCGAAAAATACCTGGGGCACGCCGGGACGAATTGGTGCACGGGGATGCGACTGGATTCGAACTGAACGTACTACGTGACAATGAAATGCTTCCCATGATAGAGCTACGAATCGGAGAGGACGCAACCTGCGACCGTCAACAAACGGGCTCTAGAGCATGTACCGAAATGAGGCCAACGCAACTGGGACACGTCGATCGAACCTGTGCGTTTTGAGAAAAGCGACTGGTTTCGAATTCGAACGTAATAGGTGAGGTGAAATGACTCCCATGACAGAGACCCGGGTCGATTTAGCAACGAGCGGGCTCTGGAGCATGTACCGAAATGAGGCCGAGCAACTAGGGGCACACCGGAAACGAATCGGCGCATTTAGCGGATGCGACTGGATTCGAATCGGAGCGCAGTGCGTGACAGAAATGAGTGAAATGATGAAATGACCTACGTGAGCCAGCTATGGCAGAGGTACGAGTCGTTGTGCCGTGAGACACGACTGGCAACGATTTTGACTGTGGAACACGGTAACGAGACTACATAACAAGTTACTAAAACAGTGCAGTTTTTCCTACAAGCAATATCTACCGAAATGACGCCCGTGAAATGAAGGGCGCTGCGAAAATATTGCGTTTTGAGTGATAACAACCCGGTATCATAACGAACGATTCGATATTTCAGGTTTTAACGACACTCAAAAATAGTACAGGAGGGTCAATCGAGACCCTTACCTGCGGCAGTCGAGCCGGTGACGTTGTACAAAACGAACGGGAAACGAAAACCACGAGATTTCTAGTAGAGAGACGTTTATCCGAATGGCAACGAAACACGAGCAGTCGGCCTAGTGACGTAGTGCCGCGCACCGGAAACCGACAAAGACCACAGGCGAGCGGGCTGGTTAAATACCCTCCGGGCTCCTCCCATAAATTCAGGCCACCACACTGGCCTTCCTACATATATATATATATATATATATATATATATATATATATATATATAGAGATATATAGATATATAGAGAGATAGAGAGATATAGATATAGATATAGATATATCTATATATATAGATATATCTATACACACACACACACACACTGAAGCAAAAAGCAATATACATTGGCCGGAAGTGAATCTGTACACAGGAAGGTGTGTGTTTTGAGGCCAAATCATTTAGACATACACACATGACCCAAACAAACACCACCCCATGTAAAAATAAATCAAAAATTATCTTAATTTGCAAATTAGGATCATCTCTTCCTCAGAGAACAGTGAGCGGGGCATGGCGGTGGGAAGAAATTAGCAGCAGTACAAGCAACTTCTTGGAGGGGCGTGATGTCATTCCTGTGTGTTGTCCGCCGCTTTCGGGAACTAGCTATGTGCCACGGATACATACCTCCGCACACAGCAGCTGTGCATCTCACATACACAGCGGTAGCACATCTAGCTGTAGGAACACAATTTTTATTGAAATTAATAGTAAAGCAGATGCAGATTTCCAGGACTGAACTAAGAAATGTTTATAGTGAAAGGCAACTGGCGTTTTCTATTAAACAAGGTCTAAATGGGCCATTGACATGCATCACAGTTGAACTTATGAATGTGTCTTTGCAAAGTTAAACTCAATGAAATCCTTTCTTATTTTTACTTGGGGACAGAGTGCAGAGGGATTAGAATAGAAGTCTTGTCATTTTTTGGAGATGTCTGAACCCCTGATAGGGTGAAGACACCTCCCAAATTTTGCCATATGCTCCTTCACATTTATTCACTTCCTGTCACATAGCCAAACAGGAAGTGAGGGTAAAACCCTACCAATGTCTTTTCTTGGGGAGAACACAGGTCAATCTAAATAGTTTCCCCATTAGGTAAATTGCACTCTAGCATTTTACTGTGTCCACCCCAAATTATTAGGTATCTGGGATTTTGGGGTTTATTTACTAAAGGCAAATCCGCTTTGCATTACAAGTGCACTTGGAAGTGCATTCGCTGGAGATCCGAGGGGGACATGCAAACAAAATAAAAACACAGCATCTTTGCTTCTACATGATTGGATGATAAAATCACCAGTGCTTTTATTTACAGCGAGTACACCTGTATTGCAGAGTGGATTTGACACACACACTCCATGAAACACACAAAATGTTATTTGGCTTTGAAATGGGTAGGAGGGCCCAGGTCCCATCCTGAGGGACATATATCAATGTCACCAATTTGCACAACACCAAAAATAAAAGGAGGAGAAGTGCTTACAAATCTACATTGCAGCTGCAAGATTTTAACCCAAAACAAAAATAGCCCCCCCCCCAATACTTACAAGGCCATTTGGGTCTGTTAAGGCTGAAATGAGAACCCCCGCATGAAAGATACCACCCCAAACTTTAAAAATATTGTGCCCCACCCATACACTAACAAACCCCTAGCCAAACACATAGCACACCAGCCCATGAAATGGGGGTGGATACTTGGGGGCAGAAGGGGCTTGGGCATCCCAAAAGTCAACCACCTTGTTCCCATATTCAGGTGGACAAGGGCCTCTTCCACACAACCCTAGGCTGGGGTTGTGGGGGCTGCAGACAGGGGGCTTTACGGAATGTGGAAAACCCCTTTAAACTAGTGGGTACAGGGTGCTTTGTAATTGGTATTGGGCTGAGCCCAACATGCCCCAAAGGCAGCCAGCTATGTTGCGTGCATGTGACCTTGTATGGTTCAGGAGGGGGTTGGGTGATCACTCTTCTCACCCCTTTTCCTAGCTGGCCCTGTTGTATGCTCTGAAAAAAGATGTGGTTTGGATTGGAGAATAGAATAGAGTGTGGTATTCCCCTTTAAAAGAAAAAGTTAGACCATGGAAATCCAAACGGGTTAGAGGGGGAGACAAGAGAATGGAGTGTGGAGTTCCCCTTTAAAAGCAAAAGCTAGCCCAAGAAAATCATATGCATTAGAGGGGGAAGGTTAAATGCCCCTTTTGGAGGAGCTAGAGGAGTGAGAGTCTTTTTACATTATTTTAACACGGTGCATGTCATGTTGGCAACGTAACATGCTAACATTGCCTGTGTGCAAATCTCCTTAAAAAAATACATAAAGGTGAACCAGTGTAAAAATGTTTTTGTCAAGTTTAGAGGTGTGCCTGTTCAACCAGTGCAATTGCATGTACATTACTTAACATTTACTAAGATTTTGGGCGCGCAGTGAACAAACCGATGTGAATGAGCACAACAGACGCTTGCGCATGCACACTGCTTGCATTGATCTCACGCAGTTCTAAACATACTTGTGGGCAGAGCGGGCTTTCTCTGAGAAAGTTACTTTCTCATTCTATTGTGGGCATATTTGTTACTTATACATGTTGTTACTAACCTTCCTCACATCACCCCATAATATTGGCACCTCCATCTTCTGTCAATATTGATTTGAAGATGCCATGTGATATCTCCATAGTGGTGCACAGATTGCATTCTCCCGCACGCTGAGATTGCTATAGTAAATGGGGGATTCACACTCTTTTACCGGAGCACCATTTCATAAATATGGAAAAACTGCATTGCGCCTCACCGTGCGCCTCTACTGATGACGCACGTCTTTCGTAAATCACACCCAGAGTGTCAGAATGACAGCAGTGCAAATAGCACTTCCAGAAGCTAAGCTCTGGCAGCCTCATATTTCTCTTATTGTGCTGAGGTTTGCTAATCTGTTTTAGAAATGTGATAGAGTTGTCCTGATGTTGCATGTCATGTAAAATGTTGTTGTTGCGTTGCCTGTTGTTTTTGCAGATTATCTGAAAATGTATCAGGTTTGCTGAATTGTTGCAAATTGCCTTACAAAAAAGGATCAGATGATTATTTAAAAAGAGATTTTCAGTTTATTGTGCCTATTTAAAAAGTGGTCCACATTACTTCTTAATTGTGCAATAGATCATTGTGTTAAAGTGTTTCTTACCCCAACAATTCATATTCCCAGGGCCGTCTTTACTGTCAATAGTTTTTATTGAATTTTGTGAAGAAAAGGTTACAAACATAAAATAACATAGTTATGGGGAAATACATTAAAAAGATGAGACAAGCATTGTAAAAGTAAAGGTGCTCATTCAATACAGCACTCATTAAATCGGTTCAGAGAATGACTCAAAAGAAAAACCTTGTCGTCTTTTATCGTTTTGGGAGGGGTGGGGAATTTCCCCCTTGACACCCCTTTTGGTTACACGTTGTGTCTTGGCACAGTGGTTAGCACTTTCACCTAGCAGCAATAGGGTCGCTAGTTCAAATCCTGACCACGACACTATCTGCCTGGAGTTTGCATGTTCTCCCTGTGCCTGCATGGGTTTCCTCTGGGAACTGCAGTTTCCTCCCACACTCCAAAGACATGCTGGTAGGTTAATTAGACCTTGTCTAAAAATTGGCCTTAACCCCCTAGCGGTAATCCTGAGTCTGGCTCGGGTTGGGATTTTACTAACAGGGGCGGTAACCCCGAGCCAGACTCGGGATCGCATCGCTGGATGCAGGGGAGGACACAGGGAGAGTTACTTACCTTGTCCCCTGGATCCAGCGATGTCCTCCGTGCTGTGTGATCGAGCTGTCCTCCGCTCGATTCACAGTGCCGAATGCCGCCGAGTTCCGTTCCCTGCGACATTACGGCGCACAGGAGCGGAGAACGGCGGCAAATTCAAAAAAGTAAAAAGACACAAAACACACACAGTACTGTAATCTTACAGATTACAGTACTGTATTAAAAAATACACAACCCCTTTGTCCCTAGTGGTCTGTGCAATGCCCTGCATGCACTTTTATATTATAAATACTGTTTTTTCTGCCTGAAATTTGGAGATTGTCCATAGCAACCAGAAAGTGTCCCTTTTTCAGTGTTTTAGGATTTGATTACATTATTGAATAATTTTTATTATTATTTATTATATTATAAACTTTATCATACCTGGGATGTCTGCTAGACTCTGGTTTGAACCGATTTAAAGTGGGGTACCCCCTAAAAAAAAAAAATTAAAAGTCAGCAGCTACAAATACTGCAGCTGCTGGCTTTTAATACACTTACCTGCCCCAGGGTCCAGCGATGCAGGGGAACGAAGCCCCCCCCTCGCTCCCCGCTCAGCTCGCGGCGCCGTCATGCATACTGTGGGCACCCGGCTGTGGCTTCACAGCCGGGCACCCACTGCGCATGCGCGAGCGGTGCAGGGCGCCGTGATACGCCGTACAGTCACCTGGGACACATGACAGGTCCCAGGTGAATGTGCGGCGCGAGGGGAAGTGATTTCACCAGCCCGGGCAATGAAGAAGGCAGATTACGAGGGACCCCCTAGCAACCGGTATTTAGAGGTGAGTAAAAAATTTTTTTTTTGCCAATTATTTTTTTTAATTTTTTTTACGAATTTTAAGCAGCTTTTAATTTTTTGGTGGCAAGACCACTTTAAGAGAGTTATTCCTAAGAATTACAGGACTACAATATAAAACGCCAAATTTCCATGCAAAATAATTGTACCGCTTTCAGCACCTAAAACCAGACTGAATCATACCGCCAGGGAGGTTAATATGTGTATGTCAATGTTGTATGTGTTTGTAAGCGTGTCAGGACCTTACAGGGTAAAAGGACCACGCAAAAAAAAAAAAAAAAGCCGCAGATGGACTCTGGTGGCAAGAAAGTTCCCTGAGGCGATTCAGTTCGCATAGGTAGCGCTATACAAGTCACTTACTCACTCTTAGAACGGGAGACCCAGTATCCCTTCAATGTACTAGTATTGGTTCATGCTTGATACTGTTCAGTGGGGACCTATCTGTTGTATTGGTTAGAAGAACGCAACTGTTTAAAACATATTGCAATGTAAGCTCAACAATAATGAATGAAAAATAGAAATAAAATAAATAAATAATAATTAGAGTTATACAGAACATATATGTACACAGTTTTCAAGTTTGATATTTTGTAGATCAGAAATACTCAGACCTTTTTGCTTTATACCAGTCAATCCACGGTTTCGATTGTATCTGTGATGTGTGAAACTTGCCTTGGGTTGAAGCGAACATAGTTTCATAAGTGGCATGTGTATTAGTTGTCATTATTTCTTTCATTGTAGGGGGTTGCTGGTCCTTCCAATGTCTTGTGATTACTAGCCTGGTGCTTAACAGGATGTGGGACACAATTACACTAGCGGCATTGGGGACAGAATCTATACCCAGAGAAAGAAAAGCTAATCCTGGAGTTTTAGGGAGGTGTTGTATCACTATTTGTGTAATTATATGAAATACTTTGTCCCAAATTTTGCGTATAATCGGGCAATACCAAAGTATATGGTACAAGGTACCTATGTTGTTGTGGTTCCAACATAATGGGGAAGCATTAGCATCAAACCTGGAGATCCTATGTGGGGTCAGATACCAATGCAATAAGATTTTTTGTGTTAACTACCATAGGTTAATACATTTGGTAGAAGCGTATGTTGTTTGAATCGCTCTTCGCCATTGATCTGAGGTGTGGATTTCTCCCAATTCCTGTTCACAAGCTCCAATATTAGGGGATTTAGTGAATGTAAGTTTGTCACCTAGGGCATTGCAAAAAAGAGAGATTCCTTTGATGTTAGTGGAAGGTTTGGAAGGTTTGGTGAAGTATAGTATTATTCTCCAAGGAAGTGGAATGGAAGCGTGTAATGATGCTTTTATTGATGGGGCCAGAGATGTGGTGCGGGTAGGATTGGATGTACTGACTAATAAATAGTCGTAGAGATTGTTGTTGGGAACTTGGCTTTCCTCTAATTCCTGCCATCTTGTGTTGGGTGAGTTGGGGAACCATGTTCGTAATTGTGCTAAAATGGAGGCAATGTAGTAGTCTCTAATCAGGATGTTCCCCACCCCTCCCGCCTTTCCTTGAGGCCAACGAGTTTTTAAAAGCCCATCTTGCTTTTTTCCCTTTCCAAAAAAACTTGTTTAGTATGGATTGAACTTTGGAGAAATAGTTGTTGGGAACTGGAATGGGAAGTGATCTGAATAGATAAATTAACTGCAGCAGTATTATCATCTTAAAGGCTGCCAATCGCCCTGACCATAATAACTCTGTTTTGGTTATCTCTTGAAGTTTCGATGGCAGGGAACTTAAGAAAGGAACATAATTGCTTGTAAACAGGTCTTTAGTAGATGCAGTCAGGATAATTCCCTGTGTAGCGTTGATGTGAAAGCATATAATTATATATGTGAAAATGTGACTCGATATATAAAATACCAATCAAGACTGGTCATATAAAGAGTCCATAGCAATATGACACAGATAAGTGAGAAAAAATGTAATTATATAAACAGTGCAGGTATATAAAGTCCACAATTCACTCGGTATATGAATTCCGTGCTAAAAGAACAGAGCATTTATCCCAGTAAGCAGTCCGCATATAATACGCAATGAAAATGTATCAGTGGAGGTCTTCCTACAAACGAGATGGAGACCTTATAGCCGCCAGGATTGCTCCAGAGAACCCAAATTTACTTAGTACCATACTCAAGTATCCCCAGTGAGCTCTATCAAAGGCCTTCTCTGCGTCCTAGTAGCATCAGAGGCCTGGCGCCCCTTTCGAGAACCCAGTCTGATCGGGGTGTATTAGATGAGGTAGAACTTCTATCATTCGATTAGCTATAATTTTAGCGTATAATTTCACGTCAGTATTTAATAGTGATATGGGCCGGAAATTAGCTGGGGTGTTCGGGTCTTTCCTTGGCTTCGGTAAAGTCACTATTAGCGCATTTAGCATTTCTGGTGCGAAGGAGGAGGAGGCTGTGGCAGCATTGAATAGTTTGTTCAAATGAGGCAATAAAAGGAGTTTGTATGTTTGATAGTATTCCCCTGTAAAGCCATCTGGGCCCGGAGATTTAGTAGTGGGTAATGAGTCTATGGTTTTGTGTATTTCTTCTGTGGTAAATGGTAAACAGAGATTTTCTATTTGTTGTGGGGATAGTGTGGGTAATGATACTTGCTTTAAGAAATCGTTGATCAATGCAGTAGTGGGGCATCGTCTTTTAGGTTATGGAGGGTGCCATAATAGTTGCTAAATGCATTCGCAATATCCTGTGGGTGGTGCAGTTTTGTTTTGTTTGTGGGATGCAGAATATAGGGGATTTTGATTTTACTCCTATGGCCCTTGAGTTGATGTGCCAATAGCTTTCCGGCCCTGTTGCCATGTGCATAATGCGTCATTTTAAGTCTTTTGGCATTTTTTTTCAAATTCCTCTAGTAAGAGGAGTCTAAGATCATATCTCAGTTGGGTTATTCTATTTGATAATGAAAGGGATGCTTGTTGTTTATTTTTGGATTCCAAATTGAAAATTTAGTCTGTAATTTCTTGTAATTTCTTTTGCCGCTGCCACCTCGCCCCCAGTTTTATGAAAATTCCTCTAATATATGCCTTATGGGCATTCCATAATGTGAATTGGTTTTGTACAGAGGTTTCATTTATGGAGAAAAATTCTTGCAAGTGGTCCTCAATAACCTGTTTGAAGTCTGGTTGCTGCATGAGAAAGGAGTTAGCTCCTCACAGAGGGGCTGAATTGACTGTAGAGCCGCCTGTTATAGAAAGCGTTAAAGATGCGTGGTCTGACCACGTTATATTGTTAATAGTTGAGGAAACAGTTTTGGTTAAAGTCTGTTGATCCACCAGAAACATGTCAATTCTTTTGTATATGTTATATGGAGCGGAGAAAAGTGTAAAATCTTTCTTTCCGGCGTGCAAACACTGCCACACATCATACACATCTTCTCTATGCAGGGTGCTTTGGAGGGAAATGGTTGGGCATTTCGCTTTTGTGGTTGTGTCTATAGATGGGTCAGGTACTATATTGAAGTCACCACAAATCATCCTTTCCTGTACGCTTTTATTTTTCTCAGGAGTTTATGAAGAAAATGGATCTGATGTTTATTTGGTGCATACATGTTAACAATAGTGTAGGTTACCTGGTTAATGTTGCACACCAAAATCAGCGTCCTTGAGGATTTATAATTTCCGTATGGGAGATAAACGCTGCAGTGTCTTTTATAGCAAGCATTACTCCTCTGGTTTTTGAATTTGCATTGGCAAAAAAAATGTGTGGAAAGTTTTTATGTTTGCACACCTGAGCAGATGTGTTACAAAAGTGCGTTTCCTGAGCACAGAGGATGTCAGACCTGTTCTTCAGTGCTTCCTTCCATAGGGATTTCCTTTTTACAGAATGGTTAAGCCCTTTAGGATTGATAGATAAAAAGTGGATGGCCATGGAGAAGTTTTGTAGACACGTTGGGTTTGAGATCAGTGTAAACATAAATGGAACATGTGGGCGTTGTGGGTAATGAGGTGTCTGTTTTATGGTATGAGTACTCACTGATACTGTAGAATTGATATTTATTGAACTTGTTGTCCATTTTTTACTTTCGGTCCTGGCGTAGACTAATTTCCTGGTTTTGAGAAAGCTTGGTTGTAATGTGTTTCAGACTTGGTAGGCAGCTGTGTAACTCCAAAAACAAAGAAAAAAATTGAAAATAGCCAAAGAAAAAAGACCAAACGTCAAAAACAAACATATGAAATAACATTTCAATTTTGCATAAACTTTAACATAAGCCATAGGGATATTTCTCCCCTATGGTTGTATTGGGTTTCACCCGTGTGCAGCTATATGCTGCTCAAGCGATTTGGGGGATAAGTTCAAGCCTAAAGGCTATTCCGGTTCCCCTCTAGGCATACATATTAAAGTTAATTATGTGACTTGGCGTTCCTTTGTGTTACTTTTTTCCAGTTTGGGCTAGACGGTCGTCGATTAGTGGTATCAGTGTTGTCATCATTGGGGTCTGGGAGAATTTTCCACTCTCTCAACAAGGAGATACCTTTTTCCAGGGAGTCCACAACATATATTTGATCCTGCTTGGTGATCGTAATTTTCGTGGGGTAACCTCATCTCTAGGATATGTTGTGGTTTCTGAGCACTTTTGTGATAGTGTTCAGTTTCTTCTTTTTTGCAGGGTGTGCTGAGATAAATCAGCGTAGAACTGCAGGCGCTTATATTGGGGTGGAATTTGTTTCTGCTTGCGCATCTTTTGCATTAGTTGCTCTTTTGCATGAAAAAAAATCAGGCGGAGAAACACATCTCTGGGGACTTTGACAGGAAGATATGTTGGCTTAGGTAATCAATGTATTTTATTGATGGAGACTTCCATGGCAGAGAGGTCAGGCAGAAGAGAGGCTTGTTCGCGTATGAACGCAGGTCTGATGGTTGGACTGATTCAGGGATCCCCCTTATTTTAAGGTTATTCCTTCTGGACCTGTCCTCAATGTCTGCTATTTTGTGCCTAAGCCATGCTGACTCCTCTTCTTGTTCCTCATTTGCATCCACCAGGTCATTTATGGTGGATGCATACTCCCACATCTTGCCTTCTATATGTTCCACCCTGGTCTCCACTGCGCTTAGCTCCCCACTGAACCTATGCATACAGCTCATCATATCTGCCTGCAGCATGCTTCGCAAAGATACTAGCATGTCTTTAAGTACAGTGTCGATCACAGGCTGGTTCATGGTGGGGAAATCGTTTTTTTTTTTTTAACAGAAAGTTTTTATTTAACGCTTCAGAATAACAGTACAGTCAAAGTTTGGCATTTGATAATGTTTGTTACAGTGTCAATTTAAGAGTTCCATAGCAGAATTTAACATCCTACAAATCCTTGCTGATCACCTTGCTAACATTCCTCTACCAGTGAAGAATCCCAACCATGTTCCCTTCTATGTAAAACAAGGACACACTTACTCTTTCCCTCCATCTATTGTGTATCACCACTGCGCTAAACAAAACCCTATACACTAAGCCGCCACTTTAAAAAAACAAAATGTGTACAGTATTCCTTATCTAGGATTTTTGGCTACTAGGCGAATGAGAGAGATACATATAGGATGCTGAACATCTTACATTGATCCCTGTAAAGCGGCGGTACAGTTAAGGAGCGGTGAGAGACTATCCACTATTCCCGCATACCCTGGGTCCGCCGTGACCACCTATGCTTCAGTATGGGTTACTCAAGAGTGCTGTGAATTTTTACATTTGGCGTGTTTATTCATCCTTTGATGTGAGTGCAATGTGAGAGATTTTTATGTGTGATTAAAAAGTTTTATACTGTATCACGCTATGGAAGCAAATCTTTTCTTTGTTGCATGAGAGTATATCTATGGGAACAGCCGTGACACCTATGGAAACATCCGTGGCGTCTATGAGAACAGCCATGGTACTAGCCCTGCATTCTGGAGTGGAAACCTGGATACCCCATTTAAACCCTGTAAAGGGAAAAAGCACATCCAGCCAAACACGAAAGTGTGAGGCATATACAGCGGGTGAGTGTAATCACATAAGGGGAGAGGAGTCACATCTAGAGCGGTGTGGTGGAGGAGTGTAGATGTAATCTGCTGTTTATTCAAGAGACACTGGTTATACGTTTTTTTCACTATTCCATTATTTGGATTATGATCTGAAGATTCAACGTATGGACTATGATTTTACTGGGATACATTATATTCTCAGGAGCTTTTCACAGTGGTGTTGGTAACAATGTTCTTGGGAAGTGGACATTGTTTGATAGAACTTGAAACAATTCATTTGATTCTCGTTACTTGTTTATTTATTTTTAGTGTTGAATAATATTTAGTCACAGGATATTTTTTTCAACAGATCGTATATATTTGTTATCACTATTCTTCTGGTGATATGTACTATATAATAATTTGTGTTAATTAATTTCGATACAAACTATTAATTAATTTTTTCTATTTTCTGTATGCTCGGGGCAGGGCTTGCACAGTGTAGTAACATTTAGTAATTCATGTTCACTGGATTGGGTCTATTATCTTTAATATTTTTGAATTCACTGGTGTGGATTTATATTCAGCGCCACTTTTTTTATTGTTTAGATAAGGAATACTGTACACATTTTCCCTTCTAGGTCCCGTCCTCCATTTCGTAGGGTAATCAATCTCTTCCCCCATAGGGGTATGTATCCCCTGCCCATCAGCTGTTTGTATTCTATTCCTTACCCGGTGTCGTCGGGTGACACTCGGAGCGAGGTGTGGGCAATCAGCCCCTGACCGAGACAGGGCGGGAATCCTTCAGTTGGTCCCCCGCCTCTCCGGCCCCTCACGCGCTCGCATCCACTCAGGCCGACCACACCTTGTCAAATTTAGCCGGGCATTGTCTACTCTCATAGGTAAGTTTGTAAAGGGGTAATACTGAATTAACAGCCTTTTGCCAGGAGTTCAACGTAGGGGGTTCAGTTGACTTACAGTGTATCATTATGTGGGGAAATTGTTAATTGAATCGTGAAGCTCTCTGGTGTCATCCTCTGAGTCCATTACAGGGCTCATTGTGGGGCTACATCCAGTGCCATCCAGCTTCAATTTGGCTTTAGCTGGGCTCCCCGATGGTGAGGAAGAGGGGGGGCGGGAGTGCTAGCTGCCATACGATTCATTAGTTTTAGGGGATGTAGTTGTGAGCTGCTTTGGCTTATTTTTAAGAGGTATGGTGAGCAAGGGGCCGGTGCCATTTTTCCTACCTCCATGCTGCGGCTGGGTGAAGTAATCCATCAGTCGTTGTTGCTTGGATGCTCCCTTTCGCTTGTCCATCATGCGAAAGTCCTATGAGCCGCTGTGTGCCGATGTATTCATGGGGATGCAGGAGCTCCGAAATTATGCCTCCATTCGGCTCCGCTGCAGGCCACACCCCAGCCCCAGGGCCATCTTTAATATTGATTGGACCCATGGTCTGGGGAGGTGAGGGGGCCCATTAATAGACAGAAAACTCCAAGGGATCCTTGGACTCCTAGGCTCAGTGGCAGTGCTGGGGGGAGCGGAGGGTGTGATCAATGGCAATGCTGATTTTATTTTTTTATACTGACTACCAATATAAAGAGGAGTTTCAACATTGGCCACCAATGTAATAGGGGTTTACACTGAACACTGATGTAATACTGTAGAATCATTCACATTACCCACCAATGTAAGGAGGGATTTACACTGACCACCAATGTAAGGGGGACATTCACACTGGCCACTGGCCACTAGTGTGAATGAAAGGATTCTACACAAGCACCAATGTAATGAGAAGATTTACACTGACCACCAATGTAACTGAGACATTTAGCCTGCGTTCACATTTGTGTGCATTGGAAAAGCATGCAAAATCGCTTTCCTGACACCACAGAAATGTGCTGCCCTTTAGCAGATACACAGCAGCACCATTAATTGTTAATGACACCCTCACACATCTGCTGACATGTGCCTTGGCACTGTGTGATTTTGCAAAAGGGTTTGGGAGTTTCTTCCGTATTTGTAGTGCATAGAACAGCCCATTGAAATGAATGGGCTGCCTTACATGTGACCTACATCTTTATCCACCCTGTCAGTACACCTTTGCATCCTTAAACCCAAGCTAACCTCTGCACCCCAAACCTCCTCCATCCTCTCCATTACCCCTCCCCTTTAATTCTACCTGCCTCTTCTGTTCATCTCTGCACCCACCTTACTTACCTCCATACATCCCCTCCTTGCTCACTTGTTCACCCCACACTGTAATTCCTTCTCTGCCTACCTCTGCACACCCCACATTACCCCCCCCCCCCCAATTTACTTACGTTTTCAGAACAGGCTGATGATAAGCTTAATGACTACAGTTGCAGGAAGAACTTTCAAGAATGCCCCTTTACCTCCCCAGTGGGCAGCATTCAGTATATGTGATGGTGGATATGACCTCGGGGGTCGGGCATGATATACATATGAATACCGCCTCTATTTCCATATGAATGCTGTCACTATTTACATATCAATGTCTGTATTCACACATAAAAACCGGGTCTGCAGGTGAGTCATGCATAAGCTACAAGAACCTTCGCGACACCCTGTATTACTTGCAAATGCACTTGTAAATTTATTAAGGTCTCCACAGTGGGAGCACATGCATTCTAATGAATAGACAAGGGGCAGGTGGGCCTGGAGGTAGCCCAATCCTCCTTAAAGGCACAGGGGCACACTGGACACCCAGCACATATGGTGTTTCCCTGAAAATAAGACCTAGCGCTATTTTCCAGGAGGGCTGCAATATAAGCCCTATCCCAAAAATAAGCCCTAGTTTGAAGTGCTTGTGCGTTTTTCGGAGAAACATGGTATAATCCTCTGTTACAGCGGTGTGCAGTGTGCTGTGTGTGTGTGTGTCTCTGATATCCTGCCTGTTGGTGGGGGATCTGGGCCCCCCTCCATGCAGTGTTCAGAGCAGAGAAGATGGCTTGGGGCAGGCGACGGAAGTACCGGGTGTCAGCAGGGGATCTCAGCCCTCTCCCTGCAGTGTTCAGAGCAGAGAAGCCAGCTCAGGGCAGGCAATGGAATCAATATAAGGTTAGAGTGTTTGCACAGTTGTATTGCAGCAGCACATTTTGCATTATATGATCCTTTTACTGGTATGTTCATACTGGAGATTCCTGCATGGCAAGCCCTACTCCGAAAATAAGCCCTAGTGTGTTTTTGGTGTCCAAAATGAATATAAGGCTTCGGGAAACATGGTAGCACAAGAGCAGCAACGCATACTGTTGGACAGGTTAATTCAGTTGGTAAGCAGACTGGTTGGTGAGTTGAGCTGAGAATTTTTTCTGGTTTTGTCTTTCATGCGTTTGCCTTGCCATGTGCTCCTTGCTGTGAAGGCCAGTTATAGGTGGGGCAGGGGCCATCTGTTTGTTACTAGTGTAAAGTTGGTGAGGGGACACAGTGGTCACCTTTACTGCCATTGTGCTATATGCTGGGTGTCCAATGTGCCACTGTGCATTTAATGAGGATTGGGCTATCACCAGGCCCACCTGCCTGCCCCTTGTCAATCCATAAGAATGCATGTGCTCCCACTGTGGAGACTCTCATAAATTTATAAGGCTCAGTTAATACCTAAACCGGCTGTGGATCACACAGCAACGCTGTCTGTCCCTATTCTCCATTTTAGGGACAAATCAGGGCAGAATCTTTTCCTGAATTCGGCCTTGAAATGGATGCAAAGACGCACAGCGTTTATGTGCAGTGCATTTTGCAGCCGCCCCAGAGACCGCTCCATAGAGAGCCGGTAATTTTCTCCTGCTATGCGAATTGGATGTGAAGAAAAACTGCATCCAATTCACATAGGTGTGAACCCAGCCTTAGAGTTAGGACTGCTAGTAATACCGTGTGCTGTAAAGGGGCTTTGCAGCTTATACATACGTTTGCAAATGTGTGCTAACTAAACCCCTGTTTTTAATGCATACTGTTGGACAGGTTAATTTGGTTAGTAAGCAGACTGGAAGATCAGTGTGCTGCTGCTTCTCCTCTCCACCTAGCTCTTATGCAACTGAGACCAGAGGGAATAGAGGAGAATGTAATCACATAAAAAAAAAAACTGTATTTATAATGTTTTCTATACACAAACATTTTGCCTTTAATTTCTATTTAATACTGGATGGATTGTTTTACAAAGTGATCATTTACAATCACTTTAATTCTGCTGCAATCGAATCCATACAACTGGCATCAAATTTGCAAAAATGGGCAACCATTTGCAAATTTGTTGCAGACATTTGCAAAACAGGGAGTGGTGCAGGTACTTGGAGATGTGCAGCAACAAAAGCTACTGTAGAATATGAATTGTAAATAATTTGCGCACATTCGCATGTAAAAAAAATATAACAAAACAATATGATCCTAAAAAGGTACCACAAAAGTGGAGAAGTCACCCGTAAATCACTGTTGAAAAGAATAAAACATGAAAACCAGTTTAAGACTCACCCACCGTTATACAATATATATATACAGTGGTGTGAAAAAGTGTTTGCCCCCTTCCTCATTTCCTGTTCCTTTGCATGTTTGTCACACTTAAGTGTTTCGGAACATCAAACCAATTTAAACAATAGTCAAGGACAACACAAGTAAACACAAAATGCAATTTGTAAATGAAGGTGTTCATTATTAAAGGTGAAAAAAAATCCAAACCATCATGGCCCTGTGTGAAAAAGTGATTGCCCCCCTCAGGAAATGAGGAAGGGGGCAAACACTTTTTCACACCACTGTATGGGAAAAAAAAAAAGAAGAGTAACATACAAAAGTGTACAGAGGGTAGACTTTGGCATGCAAATAGATGGATTCCATCTTCCGTCTACCACCTGTATCTGCAATAGGAAATTTTAATATTATGTATGCAAACTTTATGCCATTGGATTGTTGGGAGGTGGTTTTCGTGATCACTGTGTGTACCAATTTTTCATATTTTGATTTTCAGGAAGCAACAATTTGGGATTCTAAGGACACGTTGGTCCTGCCTTTTAGGCTGGATTCACACTATTGCAAATTCGATGTGGATTTTTCCGCATTCCAATTCGCATGACAGAAGACTGTGACCAGCTCTCAATGGAGCCGGTTCTCACAGCTAAGGGGGGTTGCAGATCGCACAGCAGAAGGGTCCTGTGCGTTTTTGGCTCTGTTTCAGGTCCAAATTCAGCCCAAAAAGTCAGACCTAATTTGGACCTGAACAGGGACGCACCGGAACCCCTGATGTGCCCCGTGGCCACACATAGTGTGAACCCAGCCTTAAAAGGGTTGTAAAGGTAAATGTTTTTTCACCTTAAAGCAGGAGTCCACCGGGACTCGCCGTTTTTTTTTTTTTTTAAAAAGCCAGCAGCTACAAATACTGCAGCTGCTGACTTTTAAAATAGTGACACTTACCTGTCCAGCGCGCCCGCGATGTCGGCACCCGAAGCCGATCTCTAGATCGTCACTCGGGTGCTGCGGCCGCCATCTTGGGTATGGGAATCAGGAAATAGAGCCTTTCGGCTTCATTTCCCGGTTCCCTACTGCGCATGCGCGAGTTGCGCTGCGCAATAAGGACGGTCCCCGCTGCCTCTGGGATCTGTGTGTTTCCCAGCAGGCAGCAGGGCACTTGCGGAAGGGGGCGGGCACTTGCGGAAAGGGGCGTAATCTACACCCCTTTCCGCAGAGAGCTATCCCGGAAGTGGGTGCAGTTACCTGGATTATCCAGGTAACTGCACCCCCTCCCCCCTGAAAGGTGCCAATTGTGGCGCCGGAGGGGGGGAGGATTCCGATGAGCGGAAGGTCCATTTTAGGGTGGACCTCCGCTTTAATGCATTCTATGCATTAAGGTGAAAAAACATCTGACACTGCCGGCGCCCCTAGTCCCCCAATTTTACTTACCTGACCGCTCAAAAATCCCGCGCTCGCCCCCGCCGTCCTCTTCGCCGCTCAGCCTGGCCACTGATTGGCTGGAGTGGATGGATTGAAAGCAGCGCAGCCATTGGCTCGCGCTGCTGTCAATCACATCCAATGACGCAGCGCGCCAGGGGGGCGGGGCCTTGTGATACAGCGAGCGGCTATAGCCGCCAGCTGTATCACGGGAGCGCGCCTGCAGGTGCTTCTCACCAATGCGAGGGAGCTCGCATGAACGTGAGAAGCACCTGCGGGAGGAAGCCGAGACAGCCGCCGAGGGACCCCAGAAGAGCAGGTTCGGGGCCACTCTGTGCAAAACGAGCTGCACAGTGGAGGTAAGTATAACATGTTTGTTATTTTAAAAAAATAAAAAAAATTGCTTTACAATCCCTTTAAATTTATCTTGCCCAAATTATTTTAACAGCGTGGCTATAGAGATAAACATTTAATAAATGTATACTTTTGTATTGATACATTAGTGTCTTGAGCGGTTGGTCTAGTATTCCTTTCCTGATTTATGTATAATAGGGGATGTTTGACACATTCTCATGCATCATTTAGAAATAGAATGCTGCTGTATTAATAAATGTCCCCCATCGTGCCTAAGCTACATTCTCAAAGTACATTTGATGACATGTAAAATGCATTTCATAAGTACTTCAAAAAACGTTTGATTTTAATATTCAATTTAATTTGAATTCAATTTGGAGCTTCCTGAGCGAAGACCACGTTCACTATTGGAAAAACTTTTCAGAAATGTATTCCATCATGCTTCTTCAAATTCTCTTGTCACTACCATCAAAAATGAATGTTGATTTGACCTCACTAATGATTAGGAAGTCAAATGAATGTTCTTACAACTAACATTTTTAAACACAATTCTACTAGTATTTAGCCAGAGGAAGTTCTTTAGGTTTGTTGTTTCATGACTGATGAGCGTTGTACTTGTGCACCACCTAGTGGCAACACTAGATATAGACAAATTCTGTAAGCCCTTGTACACGCAGTCGGAACATTCCGACAACAAAATCCGTCCGATTTTTGTTGCATACACACGGTCTAACAAAGTTGTCAGAAAATCTGATCGTTCGAAACGTGATGACGTTCGTTCGTTGCGACGGGACTACATTGCGGCTAGTAGCCAATAGCTTTGGTCTCGTAATTTGATCTGAGCATGCGCGCCACTTTGTCTGATCGGAGTTCTCTACAAACAATCGGACAAAGTCCGATCGGATCATGTTGTCGGAAAATTTTATATCCAGCTCTCAAACTTTGTTGGTCAGACATTCCAACGAAAAAAGTCAGATGGAGCCCACACACGGTCAGATTATCTGACAACGCGGTCCGATCGGACATTTTCCGTCAGAATTTCCGACCGTGTGTACAAGGGCTTAAAGCTTAGGGCGAAAGTGAGAATAAATGGGGAATGTTCAGAGGGGTTCCATTTGGAGAGGGGGACAAGACAGGGGTGCCCTTTGTCGCCCCTGCTTTTCGCCCTCTCGATGGAGCCTCTGGCTATAGCCTTGAGAGAGGCGAAGGATATTCGGGGGTTTAAAAGAGGGAACGAAGAGGAAAAGGTTGCCTTGTATGCAGACGATGTATTGCTGTTATTAGGGGACACGGGGCCCTCATTGGTGGCGGCAATGACCCTGATAAAAGAATTCGGGTATTTCTCTGGACTTGAAATTAACTGGGAAAAATCTGCCCTCCTACCAGTGGATCCCCTCGATACCCCACTGCCAGTACAGGTATCCCAAATAGAAACAGTTAAACAAATGAAGTACTTGGGAGTGAATATGACGGCAGACCCAAGGCAGTATATAGCAGGGAATTTAGTTCCACTTATGTCAAAATTAAAACGTAAAATTAGAGTATGGAAGAACCTCCCCTTGTCAGTAGCCGGTAGGTGCAACTTAATTAAGATGGTGTGGATGCCTCAAATATTATATGTTATACAAAACTCACCGGTTTGGATTCCAAAATATTGGTTTAAAAAAATGGAAAGTTTGTTTAGAGAGGTGATATGGAAGAACAGTGTGGCAAGAATTAGTTTACAAGCACTACAGAGACCAAGGGAAATGGGTGGGATGGCACTACCTAATATGAGATACTACTTTCTGGCTGCCCAATTACAGTATATGAGGGGAGGTAACCCGGTGGCAGTGACAGGAAGGGGGGGTGGACCCCTGGGGAGGGATACTCCACATAATACGGTCGCGGAAGCCGTGGAAGCCGACTCATTTAGGACCAACTGCCCCACAGTCCAACTGATGGTAAAGTGTTGGGAGGAGGTAAAAGTAATATTGGGGTACAGAGGATATACAGAATTCTCACCAATATGGGAAAATAAAAACTTAGAGGAAATTAAGAAAATGGGGAGATTAGTAGAATGGGATCGGAGGGGCATACACTTCTTAGTACAACTATATAAGGATGGGAGACTGAAAACATTTCAGGAATTAAGGGATGAATATGGGTTACCGGCTTATTACCTCCTTAATTATATACAAATTAAACATGCGTTAGAGGCACAATTTAGAAACAGGAAGTTGGAATGGAGTAAGATGCCTGCACTCAGGAGAATCATAAGCTATAATATATCGAAAGGAGGTATTTCTGAGATCTATAGGTATCTAAAGGGAACAGAACAAGAAGGGGTAATAGAGGAGAAAAAAAAGGCAAAATGGGAAAGAGAGGTGGGCCCAATATCGGTAGAACAGTGGGAAAAGGTTCTGGCATTGGGGGCGAAAGTTTCCTTATCTCCATCAAATAGTATATCTCAAATGTATTTAATCCATAGGGTATATTATACTCCTCTTAAATTGTTTAGATTTGGGAGGAGACAGGATGCAGAATGCCAAAGGTGTGGGGACCGAAGAGGAGATTTAATACATATGATTTGGCGATGCCCAAGATTATATAGATATTGGGTAGGAATAATAGGAAAAATTAATAAAGTGTTTGGGTTATCATTGGAAGTAGAAGCCAAAATCTGTATAATGGGATTGATAGAAGAAGAGGAGGTACGAAGGGATATCCACACAGCGGTTATTAGATGCCTTTTTCAGGGGAGGAAACTAATTGCGTTTAAATGGCAGAGGAGGGAAGCGCCTACAGTAAAGGAATGGATGGAAAGGGTGAAAGATAACATAAAAAAGGAGGAATACATATATAGGAAAAGAGGTAATTATGGGAAGTTTGTTAAAATATGGGGAAAGTGGGGTGAGCAATGAGAAAGGGTGAGTAAGTTGCAAGAGTGATGGATGAAGGAGGGAATGAATGAGAGGTGGGGAGGGGGATGGGAGAAGGGAATGAGTAATTTGTTTAAGTTTGATGTTATTTAAAATTTTCTTTTGTATAAATTGTGAATGGAATATTACTGGCGGAGGGAATGGGAGGGGTTTGATAGGGGGAGGGAGGATGGGAGGGGGGGATAAGGGAAATTTGTCTGTAAGGGGAATTATTGTATGTGATTACTTTGTGGTAATATTTGTAAATTTGAATATAAAGCAAATAAAATAAAAAAGTTTAAAGATTAAAAAAATAAAAATAAAAAAAAAAAGCTTATTTCATGGACACCTGTGCCAAAAGAAATATGCTGGCATTTCTGTCTGAAAAGCCTATCATGTTTCCCCCAAAAATAAAAATATAAGCCCTACCCTGCAAAATCTTATAACCCTCTCTATTAGAGGAGTACATAATGTACAATGTGTGGGTTTCTGAAATATAAGTGCAGGGAAGAGAGCTCCGGTGGGTCACAGAAGCACAGAGTTGAGTTATAACGAAAGTATCTAGCACAATTATATTACAGAAACACACACATTGTACATTATATACTACTGTAATAGAGTGGATTATTGGATTTTACAAGCATTTTAACTCCGTTCACACTGGGGATTCCTGTCAGGCAGGGAGAGAGAGGGGGAGAGAAGACAGCACATTACATGGTAAGACCTACCCCGAAAATAAGCCCTACTGTGTTTTTTGTTGCCAAAATTAGTATAAGACCCGGGCTTATTTTGGGGGAAACGCGGTAGTTGTCCCGCTGTCATGTTTTCCAATAGATTCAATGTTTTTTAAACCACTGACCCAAAAAAAGTATTTGCCTTGGTTACCACCTGTTCAGAAGGTTATAGAAAATCCAACATTTTAGAGAGGTAAGTAGGGACTACCTTTAAATTACAATATCTGTTTTGATGACAGCTGTGTAATAAAAAAAATTCCATTCACTCTGTAAAAAATGTGATCTCTCTTCTTGTTGGTATCCAGTACAGTATGTAAAGTAGGTAACAATCTCCCCAATAGGACACAGACAACAGATGAGAGCCCCAAAGACCTTTTATTTATACCTATTAAAGAAAAGAGAAGATTGGGCTTTAGCTACACTTTAAAGTGTTTGTTACCCCAGCATTTCATATTCCTCAAATATGTGTGTTGTACTACTTATTTCTATTAAATAAGTATAGTGTTGTGTAAAATACCTGGTGATCCTACCAGTTTCCCTGCTTGCCTTCTTGTTCAAATATAAGAGATTCCAGTACAAAGGTATTGGTAATAATGCTGTAAATATATGATCACCACAGGTATGAAATAACAAGTTGAAGCATAAACAACTGATAAACAACTGTTGGTGTTTCCTTTTTCAAACTGACCACACTAGGCATGGCAGCACATCATTTCCAGCGTGGTCAGTTTTCTGGTTGTGCTGGGAGAACAGTCTGCCTGTCCTTCCAATGGCCAAGACTTGTGCTGACACGCCCTTTTGCACAGCCATTTAGTGGGAAAATTTGTGTGTTGCTGTTTCTTTGCCTCCTGCTGACACACCCCTTTGCAGTCTCCATCCCCTGCAGCTGACAACAGAGGTTATGTGATCACTTATAAAAAAAGAAAGAAAAAAATCAGAACATTTACACTGTTATACAAGCTGTACACTCACTACATGTAGCAAAGTGTAATTTCTTCAGTGTTGTTACATAAAAAGATATAATAGAATATTTACAAAAATGTGAGGGGTGTACTCATTTTTGTAAGATACTGTATATAACTAAATTAATCCATTTAGGTGAAGGTATGCTTAAAGTGATACTAAGATTTCTTTAAATTGCAACTCCACTTTTGTTGAGTAAAAAACATTCTCCTCTGGGTGATCTATGAAAACTACAAGATTTTTAACAAACTTTGTTGCAGATTCCTAACTTTTGCTATTCTGAAGAAATCCATGTGTGTTTTTCTGTGCCCATGGGCAAAAGTGAGTCTAATGGGAGTGGTTTCATAATTATCAACCAGCTGCTGCACCTGCAATGCTCTAATCAGGATTCTGCATCCCTTTAGATGTGATTTCCTATTAGGGGTATCTTACCAAAAATAACATTTTTGTTGCAGGGGATGCCTCAAATCTGACTTGTATCTTAGTGCAGACTTCTGGGAAAATCAGTGAGCCAATCACACAAGCAGGAAATTACATAACTGGGGAAGGGGCATTCTGTGTACAGATCACCTCCAGGTAGCCATATTGCATTTCACAGAAAATGACAGAGCTGCAGATTAAAAAAGAAAGGTAATTTTTAATAGCATTCAATTACAATAGGACTTGTGTCACAATTGTATATGCCAGTGATGGTGAACCTTGGCACCCCAGATGTTTTACTACTACACTGCAGAGTACATGAGCATCATGGGAAATGTAGTTCCAAAACATCTGGGGTGCCAAGGTTCGCCATCAATTGTATATGCTATATTATAATTTTTTTATTTACTTTTTTTCCCCATGAAAGTGGAGTTACCCTTTATATTGAAATAAAAAAGAGATTCATATGTATCTTCTCTGTGCAGCAATATTGCACAGAGTGGTCCCTTACCTCTTCTTTGGCAGTCCCTCGCTGACATTGTCTGCATATTCTTCCTGTGGGTAGCAAGCCATGCACTCTGAGAGCACCCATGCAGAGGCATTCCCGAGCCAGGCTGTGTTCATCCATAGACACAAAGCATGGCTCGGCCATGCCCCTCCCTGCTCACTTGATTTGAATGGCAGCAGCAGGAGCCAATGACTTCCACTGCTGCCTTTGTCTCCTGTGAGTAGAATAAGTGAAGAGAGGAGCTGAAGTGTTTAGGGTGGGGGCTAGACGTTTTTATACCCTTATACAGGGAATGCATTAAGGTAAAAGACTTTTAGACTTTGAAACCCCTTTTAAAGTGGATGTAAACCCACTCTCATCCTTTCTAAGCTACTGCCATAGTGGTTATCTATAAGGATATAAATACCTCCTGCATGTATCCTTACCTGTCAAATGTCTCCCCTTTGTCTGTTATGAGACCCGAAAAACTGCAGATTCTGTGGGTGAGTCTGTTGTCTGGAGCTCGGTGGGTGGAGTCATGATGTTAGTAGACTCCCCGCCCACCTCTACACTCCCCTTGTCAACATGCATTTTCTCCTGTGTATTTCTTACACTGAACTTCTGCTATGATCACTAACATCCAGTCAAAACCCAGAAAGGTCACCACATGACTTCAGCATGTCCAATCATGCTGAGGTGTGGAGCAGCCAATCTTGGGAGAGCTGGCGAAAGGAGGAGGGGATCTGAAGTACACAGAATGCCTCTCTAAGGCTTGTGCATGATATATGTAAATCACCTGTCACTCACAGCAAGGGGGGAGAACTGACTACTATTACTCTGTGTGTCAGTTTTTATCTTACTGAAAGAAAAATAAGAGGACTGCTCAGAGCTGGATTAACTCTTCATGGCAAGACTGGGCACAGATGACATGAAATCCTATACTATACAAGGTGCAAGCCTTAATTAAAAAATATATTGTTTTGGTTTACATCCACTTTAATTGTGGCAAGATTTGTTAGTTGATGACTTTTAAACCATGTATTACATTTTTACCCATTTCTTTACAGCCATGGCATTCTTTGTGGGCAAGAAATCTGGGATATCATTAATTGTTGGCATCTTGCTGGGCTTCTTCACAACACTCCTCTTTTTTCACGCCGTCTTCCGCATTTCCAGCAACAAGCCACCTCCAGCCATTCAGTATTGGAGAAATAAGGAGATGCTACAGTCACTTGATGAGTTTCCTCATACTCACCTTTTAGGTAAATTGATAATATTAGTAGCTAAATCAATTAAGTTACTCAACTTTTTTTTCCTACTGTTATTATAAATGCCTACCCGATCACCAGTGTCTTTGCACCCGTTTACAAATGGAAGACAAGTAGGAGCTTTATTGGAAGAGATTTGGGGGTTGCAAAGGTAAAAAATTCACCTTAATACATTCTATGCATTAAGGTGAAAAAACATCTGACAATGCCACCCCCCCCCCCCAGCCTGACCCCTTGAAAGTCACGCGCTTGCCTCCAACATCCTCTTCGCCACTCAGCCTTCTGGTTGGTTGGCTAGAGTGTATGTATTGAAAGCAGCACAGCCATTGGCTCGCGCTGCTGTCAATCACATCCAATGATGCAGTGCACCAGGGGGCGGGGCCGAGTGATACAGTGAGATACAGTGAGTGAGATACAGGCTGTATCACGGGGGCGCGCCCGCAAGCACTTCTCACCATGCGAGGGAGCTCGCATGAACGTGAGAAGTACTTGTGGGGGGAAGCCGAAATAGCCGCCGAGGGACCCCAGAAGACCAGGTTCGGGGCCACTCTGTGCAAAACGAGCTGCACAGTGGAGGTAAGTATAACATGTTTGTTATTTAAAAAAAAAAAAAAAATTCCCTTTACAATCCCTTTAAATAGGGCTGAAGTTCAGTGACAGGGTGGGGTAATGGGGTTATGGAAATGGAAAACAGTGAAAATTAGAGTCTGATAAAAATGGACAAAGGGGAAACTACTGAACCAGATATACTCTGGGAAAAAAATATTTTTCAACTCCAAATGGGAGAGCAAAACTAGTGTTTTTCCCTAATGCTAGGTACAAGCGAGGAGTTTTTTCGTTCAACTCAGCAGGTTAAGTGATGTTAGTGCAGTGATCTTCCCCGCTGAGCTATTGTGTTCTGACATAGGGGGACTGCCCCCCCCCCCCCACCAGAACACACTGATCAGAGATTGGCTGCAAACTCTAATCAGATACTGGTTTTCCAGCATGCCCATTTGCCCGGCTTTTATAGGACATGCTGCTTTACACACAGGCTGAATGTTGGCCAGTTTCTGTTAAACCAGCCGACAGACTCGATGTTCGACGGTACCCGCCGATCCTTCAATACAGAGGGAGAATGGTGGTCTCCCTTTGTAAACATGGCAGATGGCTGTTCTGTCAGGAGGGAAGGCATGGACCCTGTGTCTCTGCAAAGCAGGGACATGGGTTCATGCTTTCCCCTAATAAAAGCAACACACAAAGTACACTAAAACACTGGCTAGGAAACACATTTAATCCTTTGATCGCCCCGATGTTAACCTCTTCCCAGCCACTGACAGTGTATATTTTTAGCACTGATCACTGTATTAGTGTTACTGGTCTCCAAAAAGTGTCAAGAGTGTAAGTTAGTGTCCAACTGCCCACCCAATATTGTAGTCCCACTATAAGTCGCTGATCACCGCCATTACTAGTATACAAAATAAATAAAGAAAAATATCCCATAGTTTGTAGACACTATAACTTTTGTGCAAACCAATCTATATACAGTTATTGGGATTTTGTTTTACCAAAAATATGTAGCAGAATACATTTTGGCTTAAATTGACAAAGAAATTCGATTTATTTATTTTTTTCATTTTTTTTATTGCAGATAATATAAAAATAGGAAAGTATTGTTTTTTTTTAATGGTTAGACTTTTTTGTTTATAGCACAAAAAATAAAAAAACGCATAGGTGATCAAATACCACCAAATAAAATGTGTATTTGTGGGAAAAAAAGGACATATATTTTATTTGGGTACAGCATTGCATGACTACGAAAATGGTAGTTAAAGTAACGCAATGGCTTATCACCCAAAAAATGGCCTGGCTGTGAAAGGGGGGTATTCCTTTTACAGTATCCCAGTTCATTTATTTTTTTTTAACTTGATGATTACAGCTGAACTCTATGCAAATGCAAATTTGTAAATACATAGCTAGGATATAAATATGGGAACCATTTAATTTGCAAAAGAGTTTGCAATTTTGTCCAGCCACTTAGACCTTAGATTTACAAAGCTCTGCCTGCAGCACAGCCAGGATAGTAACCTTACTATGTTCAACTAAAGTTAAAAAAAACACATATTGGTCACCTCCCTATAACTAGCATGTGACTGGACAATTAAGAAGCAGCAGTACACTGACAAGCTCTTTGTTCTGCTCACTCCCCTGATGGCATGTTTCATGCAAGCACAAAGCACATAGTACTTATGGTATGTTTTGGACCTTAATTTAACCACTTGAGTCCCAAGCGCCATTTTAAAATGGTGCAAGCCAATGTGTGATACTGTGACGCCATTGGCTTTAGCGCTGAAACTGCAAGCTGTCTCAGGACAGCCAGGAACCAGTGCTAAAATAGGAAGCTAAGCTAAGAATTGAGCCGTGGTAAGGAGCTTCTAATAGTGCAGATATTCTAGTTTATTATACAACTGGCATAAGCTAATAAATCTGTTCCTAACTTAGGATATTAACGATAAAATGCAACAGATTAGCGGTAGTAAAACTCTGTTTTTTTTTCACCTGCAAGGCAATGCTATAATGTGCTAGTATGCATTGCACATTTTCATATTATGTGAAACTTGCCCTAGAACGAAGCCCTCAAATGGCGCACTGTCATCGCTGACTGGGCTTCCATCTTCACCCGGTTATCCTTCCGAGTTTGCAGACTCTGGCTGTGTAAGTAGCCGGAACCGCGATTATGTCACTCCTGCGCATGCATGGGGGAGCCACCATTCATAGCACAGTAATCTGAAGGAACACCACGGTATGCTGTTCCTTTAGAGCCCATGCACCAGTGAAGTCACTGGCTGCATCAAAACTAAATATCTCCCAAATGGTTCATGTTTATTATAGGCTTACCTATGGGTAAACGTCATTTACTCCCATTTTAAGACAGTATTGGCAAACATCCCCTATATCAGTGATAGCGAACCTTGACACCCCAGATGTTTTGAAACTACATTTTCCATGATGCTCATGAAATCTTCAGTGTAGTTGAGCATCATGGCAAATGTAGTTCCAAAATATCTGTGGTGCCAAGGTTTGCCATCACTGTCCTATATGGTTATAGGCAGTCAAGTAAAGTACAATAAAATGCAAGTTGTCACAATGTTGTTATTTCTGCGGTTTGGCTGGCATGGAAATGAACATTGTGAGTCTTAGATATATAAGGCTACAAGCATTATTTTCAATAATGAAAAATCTTATTTTTGTTGGAAAGTAACTAAAAAATGTAGAATGCAACAGAAATAGATTGAAGAGCCACACCACTGCTAAGGTCTAGTTCCAGACACAACTTTTGTTCCAATAAAAGTCAGTGGGACAATACAAAAAGTACATCAATACTTTAGGATAGCAATAAGATAATCCATTTCTATTTTTCCACTTTCCTCAACCGAATGTGTAATGGCAGTTTCCTCAGCTGGTAAGTTACAAATTAACTGGTACTGTGGTGTGGTGGTACTGGTAGTGTGAGAGTTTCATTATTGTTTTCGCCCTCTATGAAAGTAAATGTGAACTACAAAGTAAAGTACAATAAAATAAAATAAAATCAAGAGTTAAATATAAGCCATATAAGGCCAAAGAGTTGCATGTGATGAAAGGCCCACATAGTCCTCCCTTGCAGCACTTGGAGAAACAGAGAGCAGAACTCTTAGGACTTTAAAAAAACAGCAAATAAAAAATAAAAAAAGTAATGCACTCACACATGAAAATTCTGAGAGAAAGACCCAGAAGACTGTGGGAGAGGTTCTTATGCTCTCTTCTGGCATGTGTTCCTCACATCTGACCCTCAGCTCCACTCAAGCCAGAAAGTCCATACTGGTGGCTCTGTGGGGACTCTTGGCTACTGGTTACGTCCTCAGATATGTTTTCTGTGGAAGGATTTTATTGGGGGGGGGTATTTTTATTTTTATATATTAAGGAAGAGTGACAACACGCCAGTGCACATTAGTATATTCAGTAGTCATATGTAATCTTATATCTATGAGTACCAAGAAAATACATTCTTTCAAAACCCCTTTCATTATTTGTCGAGACACCTGTAGCATGTTTAGACTTCACATTATGAGAAATTGAGCTGCACATACAATACGATGACCTGAAACATTTTTGGAAACAGCCTCACATCCAGTGGCAGCTGCTGGAGTATGGAGGAAAATTAAATAAGGTGATACTTCCTTTGCTGCTGTCACCAGAAAAACATGCCAGCAGTCAGACATCATATGTGCATCTCTGTTTCTTTTCAACCCAACTGACAAGCTTTGACTGTTCAATTTGCTTCTACGAAAGTTACTAAGATTAGCGTACATGTGTGATTATTTCTTTTATTTGTTTTTTTAGATAACAGTGAAGTAAGTGATATACTTTCACAAAAAGTCAGAATACTATGCTGGATTATGACTGGACCAAATAATCTGGACACCAAAGCCATACATGTGAAGTACTCTTGGGCACGCCATTGTAATGTTGCCCTATTTATGAGTTCTGTCCACAACAGTAGCTTCCCAACCGTAGGATTGGAAACCAGGGAAGGGAGAGATCAACTGTACTGGAAGACCATCAAAGCGTTCCATTATGTTCACAAGAACTACTTGGAGGAAGCTGACTGGTTCTTCAAAGCAGATGATGATACCTATGTTGTAATGGAGAACTTGCGCTGGATGCTTTCAAATTATACATCTGACCAGCCTGTCTACTTTGGGAAGCGATTTAAACCATTTGCCAAGCAGGGCTACATGAGTGGTGGAGCTGGATATGTACTTAGTAAGGAGGCCCTGAATCGCTTTGTGGAAGGTTTCAAAAATGGAACATGCAAGCACACCACATCTGTGGAGGACTTGGCACTGGGCCAATGTATGGAGAAAATGGGTGTTATAGCTGGAGATTCCAGGGACACTGAAAAAAGAGAAACATTCCACCCATTTACACCTGGATCCCATCTTACAGAACATTACGATAAGAGCTTTTGGTATTGGAGTTACTGCTTATATCCTATTGTGGAGGTAAAATTTACATTGAATTCTGCTGGATCTTGGCTCTAAGAAGAATTTAAATACAGTGCACAATTTTTTTTAAAATAATGTATAATTCTAATTGCTTGGTTGAGCAGTAGGATAGTAACTACTATAGAAGATAAGTGGACATGTGAGAAGCAGGGATGAGATTATAGTTTGGGTTGACAGTTTGCAGACCCAGCAAACGAATGCACATTTTCATCGCAATAGCAACCAGCCACCAAAAATGCACTTCCTGTCCTTTAAACTTTGGTCGTATGGCTTAGAAGGGCCAAAGTGGAGGTGTTTATGTAAGTCAGCCCACCAATTGATTTTTTTTTCACAGCTTGTCCCTGTTCACATGCACTATACATTAGAGGCTGCACATGTATTGTCATGGGGCATATTTCATAAATGTTGCTCTAGAGCTAGACTGTCCCTCCATGTCCTTATGTTTAGTACAGTGCTATGGACACTGTGCTTTATTTTGATGAAGTCAGGACCCTGGACTGGGGGAGAGTAGGAGAGAGAGAGCAGAGGGCACAGCCCCACTGCAAGAGATCATTTTATGGCTTTCCAGAGTTGGGCTTGGGGTATAGTAAAAGTGGTTCTATTGCATTATATGCATTAAGATTCAAAACCTTCTGTGCTGCAAAATCCATCCTCCTGCCTCCCTTATACTTACCTGACCCCGATCTGTCCAGCAATGTGCACTAGAGCAGCCTCTCTTGCTGCTGTTTTCCTCCTCCCTGGGCAGACTGATAGCAGCGAAAGCCATTGACTCCTGTTGCTGTCATTCAATAGTTGTGCCAAGCGAGCAGGAGGCGGGGCCAAGCCACCCGCTCTGTGTCAATAGACGCATGCAGGGCAACTTGGGAACAAGCACATATGAGTGTCCCTATTGAAAGTGGCTTTCCATGGGGGCACTTGCCGAAGAGGAGGAGCCTGGAGTGTCATGACTCATTGGGGCATCAGCGGTGGACCCCAGAAGAAGATGATTGCGGCTGCTCTGTGCAAAAGCAGGTAAGTATGACATGTTTTTTATTTTAATTAATGAAAAATTGGGCCTCTTTGTACCTATAAAATATGCCACAAGCAAGAGTCTCAAAGACACATATAAACCTCAGCACAATTATTTAAAAACATGAAATGCTGTACTGCCATTAAATATGTTTTTGTGCCCACTGAAAATAGAGAGAGAGAGCTTTGAACATTGATGAGAATATAGTACAGCCAATATAGACAATATATAGAATAAACATTGTGGTATATACAATATATCATAGTATACATATTATAGTAGACAGGCAGAGTGCACAGGTCAGGAATACAGTATATGTAATGCACAGAGTGCTGCAGTAAGTGTCAGGTTTAATAATATATAATTCAGAGTAGGGAGTCAGAGGTGTGTAATGCATAGAATGCAGGAGTCCAAGGTGTGTAATTCAAATAGTTAATTGTCAGGTGTATGTAACGCATACATTGCTGCAATCTATTTCAGGGTTAGGAGTTCATAACACACAGAGAGCAGGAGTCAGAAGTACATAATCCCCCTAATACCACCTTCCAGCACAAATCCCCCCCCCCCCCAAATTCCATCAGTCAGAACAAATTCTCTCTCCTCACTTTAGCAAAAATCCTTGCCACCCTTCTAGCACCCCCCCGAATCCCTATTTACAGCATAAATCACCACCCCCTCTCCCAGCATGAATCGTCCTCCAGCCCCTAAATCCCCCTTTCCAGCACAAATCCTCCTTTTAGTACAAAACCTCCTATCATCCAAATTCCCCCAACACAAATCTTCCTTCCCCTCACCCCCCTCCCATAACAAATCTATTCTCCTCACCAAATCCCCCCTCCCTACACAAATCCACCCCCTCAAACGTCCACTCCCCGCTCTATTCCCCCCTTGAATCCCCCTTCTAGGACAAATCCTACCCCCTCTTATCCTTCCCTCTCAAATCACTCCTCCCAGTATAAATCATGTACACCCAGCACAACTCTTTATTGCTTGCCACCACCAGATGATAGCATCCCCTGCAGTCCAATTCTTTCTTCCTTCCTGAAATTTCAGAGCTCAGATACAGCATGACACAAAGCCATTTTTTCTTGCTGTACCACACTGCGTCCTTTGAAACAAAGCAAAAGTAAAAACATGGTGCACACAAAACATCCTCACCCTAATTTATTACTTATTTATTAATTCAGCTTCTCAAACAGATACCCCCCCCCCCCCTTTCGGTTAAGGCCCTTTCTGTAATGACACATATAGGAGGGCAGGCTAGTACCTCATATGTGTATTTGGCAATATCCAGCCAGTGGTACATCCCTGCCTGAATTTAGCAAACACCGAATAACAGCGATTCTCCAGGTAGAGTTTTTTTCCTGTCAAACAGGTATAGTGTTAGATACAAGAAACTAAAAATAAAAAAATAAAAGTGAAATGGAAGACATCTGGTGACTGTTCCATATCAGTATTTTATAATAAAGACTTCTTTATGATAGATGGGTAAAAAGGCAAGAGACTGGGCAGCACTCTTCACTGACTGCACCCCAGTACTCCTCCTCCTAATCACCTCCTCCTTTTCAATGTCCAGGGTATGTCCAGTGTATTCAGCTGTCATGTGGTTCAGGAGTTGCCTACAGCTGGGCTCGGCCACTGGAGTGTAAGAAAACAACTTTTAGGAATCACAGGATTGATTGGAGGCATGCCACCATCAGGAAATGTGGAGAATAGGTTGTTTGCAGCACATCTACAAAATTCCACAATTTGGGCACTCTCTTTAATGGTTACCCACTTCTGGACCGGCTCACACCAATATACATTTTAATTTATTGGCATTTTAAAGAGGAATATTGTTGTTATGGCAGCAGCTAGCTACCATAACTCTGGTATCTTCTTCAGAAGGTGGTCTGGTTTCAAATAAAAGTGGTCTCTATGGCGGATTCACCGCGAGAGGTCCCCTGCCACATACCGGAGCCGTCAGTAGTGGTGGTAGTGATCGTGTCCTCTTCCCTTGCTTGGTATGGAGACGAGTGAGGTGAAGATGGCCCCACCCATCTCCATACCATTGCAGGGCGGAAGTAACATCAAAACATCACTTCCGCCCATAGCTATTAACCCAGTGAGGGTGAACCTTGGCACCCCAGATGTTTTGGAACTACATTTCCCTTGATGCTCATCCACACTGCAGAGTGCATGAGCATCATGGGAAATGTAGTTCCAAAACATCTGGGGTGCCAAGATTCACCATCACTGTCTTAACCGCTTGCCGACCAGCCACCGCAGTTTTACTGTGGCAGAATGGCAAGGCTGGGCGAAATGACATTACCTTACATCGCTTCACCCTCTGGCCACTAGGGTCGCACACTCGTGTGCCCGAAGCTGATGCCAGTGACCGGTGGGCACGATGACTGCCAGGCTCCTGCGATCGCTCATGACATAGGGAGAACCGGGATCTGCGTGTGTAAACACATAGATCCCGATTCTTTCAATAAAATACTATATATGAACAACGATCTCTCTCTCCTCCTAGACAGTCCCATCCCCCCTGCAGTTAGAACACAGTGAGGGAACACAGTTAACCCCTTCATCATCCCATAGTGTTAACCCCTTCCCGGCCAGTGTCATTTATACAGTAATCAGTGCATTTTTATAGCACTGATCTCTGTGTAATTGTCAATGGTACCAAAAATATGTCAAAAGTGTCCAATATGTCCACCGCAATATCGCAGTTCTGATAAAAATCACAGATCGCTGTCATTACTAGTAAAAAAAAAATAATACTAATAAAAATGTCATAAATGTATCCCCTAATTTGTAGGCGCCATAACTTTTGCACAAACCAATCAATATAGACTTATTGTAATTTTTCCCCCAAAAATATGTAGAAGAATACATATCGGCCTAAACTGTGGAACAAATTTGTTTTTTTGATAAAAAATTTGGGATATGTATTATAGCGAAAAGTAAAAGATATTGGGATCTATTTACGAAAAGCAAATCCACTTTGCACTGCAAGTGCACTTGAAAGTGCAATCTCTCTAAATCTAAATGGTAGATCTGAAATCAGTGGAAGCTCTGTTGATTTTTCAATCATGTGTAAGCTAAAATGCTGTGTTTTATTTTCCTTGCATGTCCCCCTCGGATCTACAGTGACTTTACTTCCAAGTGTACTTGCAGTGAAAAGTGGATTTTCCTTTAGTAAATAACCTCTATTGTGTTTTTTTTTCAAAATTGTCGCTCTTCTTTTGTTAATAGCACAAAAAATAAAAACCACAGAGGCAATCAAATACCACCAAAAGAAAGCTCTATTTGGAAAAAAAAGGCGTCAATTTTGTTTGGGTACAGCGTCGCACGACCACGCAGTTGTCAGTTAAAGCGACGAAGTGCTGTATTGCAAAAAATGGCCTGAGCAGCCAAATCTTCTGGGGCTGAAGTGGTTAAAGCAACATTTTTATTATTATTATTTTTTAAATTACACTTTTAATTAGTGTAAATATGAGATCCGGGGTCTTTTTGACCCCAGATCTCATATTTAAGAGGTCCTGTCATGCTTTTTTTCTATTACAAGGGATGCTTACATTCATTGTCATAGGAATAAAAATGACACAATTTTTTTTTTAAAAGAACAGTGTAAAAATAAAAACGATATGAAAACGATGTTCAAACTAGACATGTGAGGTATTTGATTTGATTCAGGGCTATTAGACCCCATTCACACTGGGGCGGTGGGTCCATCAGCGGTGCTTTACCTCTGTTATAGCGGTGCTTTTCAGGTGCTAGTGGGTTAGCGCTAAAACTCCTGAAAAGCACCCCAGTTTGAAAGGGGTCTTGCTGCTGTATATAAAAAAAAAAATAGGTGTCACAGACAAAACAAAAGGTATTTTTTTTTGTCACATTTAAAAGAATCCGATTGGGACGCTGCTGCTGTATTTATGTCAAACTAAGCGTAAAAGTTAAGAAATCAAAATGCAAAGATGTGATGCCCTATTACAATGTCCTTGACACCACATTCAGGTTAAAGTACTAAACAAACAGTGAGAAGGCAAGCATTTATTTAACCTCCCTGGCGGTATGATTATTTCGCTGAAAGCGATACAATTATTTTGCATGAAAATTTGGTGTTTTATATTGTAGTCCTGTTCCTAATTCTTAGGAATAACTCACTTAAATCTGTCCAAACCAGAGTCTAGCAGACATATGATAAAGTTTGAAAAATGAAATCATAAATTATAATATAATAAATAACTATAAATAATTGTACCAAATAATAATAATATAACAATAATAAAAAATATTCAATAATGTAATCAAATCAAAAACACTGAAATTTGCTCAGTTGCAGAATTGTCACTGTCATTACTTTTCAGTATTTGATGACGGATCTCCCCATAAATTGCTATTGCTCAATTCTGTGAGTGATTCTAATTTATTATCGCTGTTTTCTAGATGGTCTAAAACCATATTTGATGTAAAGGCAAAGTTTTGGTTGCTATGGACAATCTCCAGTTTCCAGGCAGAAAGAACCGTTTTTATAAGATAAAACTGCATGCAGGACACTGGGCAGACCACTAGGGACAAAGGGGATGTGAAATTATTACATACAGCAATGTAATCTGTAAGATTACATTATATTGTATGTAATGTATCTGTTTCACTTTTTGAATTTGGCACTGTGCTCCGTCTGCGTGCGTCGCAATTCTTGCAGGGAACGGAGCTCGGCTCCGTGATACATTGAGCGGAGGATGAGCCGCTCGTACAGCAGGGGGACATCGCTGGATCCAGGGGACAAGGTAAGTAAACCTCTCCCTGCATTCAGCGATGCGGTCCCGAGTCTGGCTCGGGGTTACCGCTTTTGGTACAAAATCTCCACCCTGAGCCAGACTCGGGAACACCACCAGGGGGGTTAAAGAAGAGTCACACAATGTCTCTTCTGCAATAAAATACACCTACTTGCCTGTCTATTACCTTTTCTGGGCATGTAAAATTAGCTGGCCATGGTACATGTTCCTCATGGCAGTGCTTAGATCTTCAGACCCTGAATTTTGACAACCCCTTTCCTATTATGCCCTGTACACATGGTCGTAATTTCCAACGGAAAATGTGCGATCAGAATGTGTTGTCAGAAAATCTGATCGTATGTGGGCTCCATCTGACTTTTTCCGTTGGAATTTCCAACACACAAAGTTTGAGAGCAGGATTTAAAATTTTCCGACAACAAAATCCGATCAATTAAATTCTGATCGTGTGTAGACAATTCTGACGGACAAAGTGCCACACATGCTTAGAATAAATTAAGAGACCACAGCTATTGGCTACTGGCCCGTTTATAGTCCCGACGTACGTGTTGTACGTCACCTCGTTAACGATTGGATTTTCCGTTAACTTAGTCCGACCATGTGTATGCAAGACAAGTTTGGCACAAAATCCATCGGAAATCAGATGAATTTTGTTGTGTCGGAATGTCCGACCCTGTGTACAGGGCATTAGTCTTGAAAATAGTCAGAAATGATTATCAAGATCCTTCCTTTCATAGACTTCAGTGGAGTTAGATTTTAAGTTCTGAATTTTGGGGCTATATGGAGGGCTGCAACCCCCGAATTGGGCACATTTGTTGGTCCCCAGTGAGAAAGTAAGCAATGTAAGACCCCAACAAAAGGGTGGTTGAATATGCAGGTGTGATCTAACTGCTCTTAGGAAAGAAGAACTGGGTGCAAGTCAATCTATGGTGAGGAAGGAGAAAAAGAAAAAAGGTAGAGGGTTGCCACCACATGGAAGCAAAGAAGGTAAGTGGGGCATTGTAGCATGCAAAGCAGGTATGGTTGAATCAGCAAGATTAAACCTGCATGGCTTAGTCATTATGAGTAAAACGGGGTCAAGTTTTCATTAATATATGATGCGAAAATGTTTTTGTTTCTGGGAACTGTCATTTATAACTCCATAGTTTCCTCTTGCGAAAGTGTACATTTTATCCTGTGAGGTGTCCCAATTATAACCACTTTAATAGTATGTTTCTGTTAGTAGAAAGAATGGTGGTTATTTAGAAATTAAGGCCATTTTAAAACCTGCATATTTTAATGGAATAAAAAGATGATACATGCAAAAAAAATAAGGCTAGTAGGAGACGCTTGGGTTGTTTTTCTAAAAGCAAACATGAATATATCAGGTGAACCACCAACGAGAAACATAAAGTTCTCAAGAGTTGTTGCCAACATCCCAACATTCATTTTAAGTAAAATCCCTAAATAGAGGGATAACAGTACCCCCCCCCCCCCCCGGTACAGTGGGGTTTAAAAGTCCCACTGTACAGGGGGGTACTGTTATCCCTCTATTTAGGCATTTTACTTAAAATAAAAGGAAACAGATTGTTCACTTTGCAAGGAAAGTTGTATTTTCCAAGGGAATTTTTTCCAGAGTCTAGTGAATGAGGTGAAGCTCTGCTAACTTCCATCATCCAATCATGTGCAAGCATAAATGCTGTTTTATTATATTCCTTGCGCCTGATTGGGTATTCTTTGCAAAGTGATATTTCACCAAATTTACTATGCTCTGGGGAAATTTCCCTTGCAAAATGAACAGCCTATTCGCCTTTCCTTAAGTCAACCCCATTATGTGCATATCAAAGGACAAGTCATTGATCTGCATATTAGAAATGAACGCATTACTTTTGTAAGTGTAACAATATTGTTCTATTGTATTTTTTTAATAAAGCCTACAATTGTTTGCAGGCTTTATTCCCTCCTTTGTTAAAGCAAGCCTAATCTGATCTGAAACATGTTTAAGTGAATGAAGTGAGGGTACTTTGTGGAAATCCAAGTCCTTCTATCTTTGTGGAATCTTGGAAATGTAACTGCTACCCAAATCAAGATACCTTTTCCTGGTGCTAAGCAAGTGCCCTTAGATGGTTCATTAAATTCAAGTTATTTGAAAATAATCCAGGTATAAGTCAGAAAGTCTTCTGCATATAGTAGAATCATCTGTCCTAATATCCATAGCTCTAACATTTGTCATGTACCTATTATGTAATGTACTGTGTTCATTATAGTTTCTATGAATCATATATATTTTTCTCCTCTTTAGGGTCCTCAATGCTGCTCAGATCTGGCTATATCCTTTCACTATGTTAATCCTGAACTCATGCATACTCTTGAGTACTATGTCTACCACCTGAGGGCATATGGATACGAGTATCGCTACCAGCCCAGACTGTCAGAGGTGGCAGACAAGTTGCCAATGCACAAAGAGGTGGCCAATAAAGACACATTTCCCTATAAGAAAATGACTGCAACTAAACAAAATGCTAAACACTCAAATGCCACTTCCTCATAAACTGGGTGTGTTATAACAAGTGGATTATGAAGCACAATTTAAATGAAGAAATATGTAAAATACAATACATTGTATTACCCGGCCTTACATATTATAACCACATGTACATAAATCAGTTATTGAGAATCCGAAAGATAGAACATGCAGAACACTTAAGAAGGCTGTGAATCAAACTAAGAAGATCACAACGATCTGAAAAAACATTAATTTATGTTCTATCTGAACTAAAACCCTGAAATAATGTGATGAAGTCATGTTAACAAGTACTCAACAGTTTTTGCAGAAACACAACTAAAGCAGATCGAGCTCTTGAATTTAGCTCCAACAAGCAGAACTATTGGAAAGTTTGTGAGATCATAATGTAGAACTGTATTTATAGTGATTACTGATAAGGATTCATTTTTATTGAATAGATTGAGACTTAAGTTTATTGGAAATGGGTTGTACTGAAGCTGTCATAAGTTAGAAATGTATTTATCTTGATGATTTACTTTACTTTGTAAAGTGCCTTTTTGTGAATATATTGCAAATTGCAGTTTATTGGAAAGGGGCAGACAATTCCTGTGCTCATAGCTCCCAAATGTCCCTGATTTTGAAGGACGGTCCCTGATTTGCAACAATGTCTCTCTGTCCCTCTTTCCTCCTCATTTGTCCCTCATTTTGGTCTGATTTATATAGTGGTATATAAAATGCACTTTTTATCTATGAAAAAATGTTTTCCAGTGCTAAACCTTTCATCTGATTTCTAAATTGCTGCATTTATAAATTCCAAAAGCCAATATAAAGGAATGAGGATGGTTAAAAAAAAGCACCTGTGGGTTTAACTAATCTTTTTTTTTTTTTTTTTTTTATTGAATTCTCCTTTATGAGGGCATGACAGGGGGCGTGTCCTATGCCTTCATACTTTTGCTAATAGACATCCCTTGTTCCTATCGCAAAAAGTTGGGCGGTATGCCTGTGCCCCATAACAGCCGCATAAGTGAAAGTTTAGTTAAATCGGCTAAATTGGAACTATTGGAATGTTTGTGAGTTTGTAATGTATAACTATATTTATAGTGATAAGTGATTAAGATTAGTGGGAAAATAGTTTGAGGTTTATTCACTAAAGCTGGAGAGTGCAAAATCAGGCTTACTTCTGCATAGTAGCCAATCAGCTTCTAACTTCAGCTTGTTCAATTAAGCTTTGGCAATAAAACCTGGAAGCTGATTGTTTTTTATGCAGAAGTGAGAATGATTTTGCACCTTCCAGCTTAAGTATATAAACCCCATTGTATAGTGCCTTATTTACTGAATAGATTAAAGGGGTTGGAAACCCTCATGTTTTTTCACCTTAATGCATCCTATGTCAGTGACCACCCCCCCCCCCCCCCCCCATTTTACTTACCTGAGCCCCTTCATTCCCTCGGCGGAGACGCATCATTGGCTTCCGCTGCTGTCAATCAAATCCAATGACGCGGGTGGCAGGGCCAAGTCTGGCATTCGTGTCTATGGACACGAATGGTGGACTTCGGAGCATGCCTGCATAGTAACCCCCTAGGAGAGCGCTTCTCCTAGGGAGTTATCTGATGCGAGGAGGAGCCGCGATAGCCATCGAGGGACACCAGAAGAGGAGGATTGGGGCCACTCTATGCAAAATGAGTTACACAGTGGATGTAAGTGTGACATGTTTGTTATTTTAAAAAAAATGAAAACACAAAGGTTTACAATCACTTCAGTTTATTAAAAAAAGATTGTACATAAGTTAGAAATATATTTATCATGATGATTACTGATTCGGGAGAATACTTTGTAAAGTGCCTTATTTATTGAAAATATTGCAATTGCAGTTGATTGGAAAGGGGCTGCCAGTTCCTTTACCCCATAACAGCCAAACCTCAAAGCATAAGTGAAAGTTTAGTTAAATCGGCTAAATTTATTTCAAGTGCATGAAAACAAAAAAGGTCTACATCTCATAGTTTGCATTCTTTAGAAGAAAACCACAGCCTGAATAGTAAGGCATGTCTCCTGCCAGCATGCTGAGGAACAAGATACCAGCTCCCTGTGTGAAAATAATGAGCTCTCTGAAGATGTCTGGCATGCCCCCTACTGAGTCAGAGCTAGAGCTCTCCTATCTGCATTGAAGAATGAGCTTTGCTATATGAAGAGCTCTAATAGATGTGATGTAAAAAAAACAAGGAAGCACTGGCAAATCAAATACAAAGACTGCTGCTCCTGAGACTCTCTGAACACCGGGAGAAAAAGTTATTAACCACTTCAATACAGGGCACTTATACACCTTCCTGCCCAGCTTTCAGCGCTGTCGCACTTTGAATGACAATTTTCATACAACACTGTACCCAAACTAAATTTTTATAATTTTGTTCCCACAAATAGAGCTTACTTTTGGTGGTATTTGGTCACTTCTGGGATTTTTATTTTCTGCTAAACAAATAAAAAAAAAGACCGAAAATTTTGAAAAAAAATTGTTTTTTCTTGTTTCTGTTACAAAACTTTGTAAATAAGTATGTTTTCTCCTTCACTGGTGGGCACTGATAAAGCTATACTGATGGGCACCGATGAGGGGACACTGATGGGCACTAATATGTAGCACTGATGGGTGCACATAGGTGGCACTGATGGGCACTGAAAGGCGGCACAGATGGGCACTGAAAAGCGGCACAGATGGGCACTGATAGGTGGCACAGATGGGCACTGATAGGTGGCACTGATATACACTAATTGATGGTACGGATAAATGCCAATCAGTGCCAAACAATAATGCCTGCCAATCAGTGATGCCCATTGTGGGCACTGATTGACATCCATTGTGGGCACTGATTGGCATCCCTGGTGTTCTAGGGTGGCATACCTGGTGGTGACACCCCTGGTGGTCCTAGTGGGGTCCCTGGTGGTCCAGTGTGGGCATCCTTAGGGGGCTGCACTGATAATCAGCACATACCCCCCTGTCAGAGAAGCAGCCCATCGGCTCTCCTCTACTCGCATCTGACAGACACGAGTGAGAAAAAGCCAATCAACGGCTCTTCCTGTTTACACTGTGATCAGCCGTGATTGGACATGGCTGATCATGTGGTAAAGAGTCTCCGCCAGAGACTCTTTACCTAGATCAGTGTTGCGGTGTGTCAGACTGACACACCGCAACAACAATCGCTGTGATGCGCACCCCAGGGGCATGCAGTGGCTTGATATCCTAGCGATGTTATATGACGTCTGGTCAGGATATTGAAACCACTTTGCCGCTGTAATTTTGCTATATGGTGGGCGCCAAGTGGTTAAATATGAATAAAATGTGCTGTCTCAGTATATATATCACCATCTAAAAATGATAAGAAAAACAAATGTGAAAAAAATATTTAAAAAATATTCTCTTTAAAAAATATTTAAGAGAATAAAGAACTATATGCACCTAAATAATAGACATACAAACCATTTGGGGTGGAGTCAGCTGTGACGTCGACGCTGACGGCACCAGTGCCACCGCGATATGCTGTGCTACTACCCAAGATAATAGTTTGTAAGTGAAATCTTTTCAAATAAATTTATGGTTTTAAATGATAATGCACTGTCAGTCCTCTTTGTATTTCTTTTCTTTTCTTTTTTACATGACAATTTTTATTAGATTTTTTTCCCAATATACAACCTAAAAAAAAAGTAGAAGAAAAGAGTATATATCACACCCTCCCCCCCCCCTCCCCATAGTCCCGCTGACCTGCAGCATGGAGTTTTCCTGTTCTGAGCCCTGGTAAAGCCGCCTCACTGCTTCAGGGATTTCTAAGCCTAAAGTAAACGTACCCCATCAGGAGGGACGTTTAGGAGCATTCTAATGAGACCTGTGTAGCCCATCCTCTCAGCGGGGAAGAAGAGAGAAAGCTGAATGGATTTCTAAGTGCCAGAGCCGCGAGGCAGCTATACCAAGGCTCAGAATGGGAGATCGCCGCTCTGCAGGTCAGCGGGACAGGGGTGGAGGGCGGGGGGGTGAACTTACACTTTAAGTAGTAATAGTATGTGAATTACTAAAGCGCTGCTATGTGTGGTAAATACAATGTGTTTGATACAAGCTGAACAGCTGCACCATTTAAAAGTGATCTTGTACTACAATGACTATATAATTGAAGAATGCTAGTTTTTTATTCTAAAATAAATCATATAAACAATTCCAATGTACATATACGTGACTTATCAACCGTGATATACATAAATAAATAAAGTGAAGTAAAACAAAAAGTATCAAATCATAGATGTTCCTGACAAGGATGTGCTGCTTGAAATGCATTAAGGTGAAAAACCTTAAGGCTTTACAACCACTTTAGGAAAAACTGTCCCACCCTTTGCAGCTATAACAACTTCAACTCTTCTGGGAGGGCTATCCACAAGGTTTAGGACGTTGTGTCTTTGGAAATGACTAACTATTCTTTCAGAGGCGCATGTGTGAGGTCAGGCACTGATGTGGATGAGAACGCATTGACACCTTTGCAGCCATTGTGCTATATGCTGGGTGTTCAGTGTGCCCCTGTACCTTTAAGAAGGGGTGTCTCCCCTTCAATCCACCTGCTCTCACCTATCCATCAGAATGCATGTG
The DNA here is from genome assembly GCF_037356315.1 of Lithobates pipiens. NCBI lineage: Eukaryota > Metazoa > Chordata > Amphibia > Anura > Ranidae > Lithobates > Lithobates pipiens. The sequence goes on from NW_027507748.1 coordinate 564,293,626, forward strand.
TTGCCACTGTGGTCACACCTAGGCCATTGGGTGGACCAACAACTACAGCCTTTAGTCATGGAGTTGCCTAGTTTCCTTTGTGATATGAAACAGCTCTTGTTGAAATTAAAAGATCTTAAATGGAACAGCAATTATAGCTGGATCTCATGTGATGTGACAAGTCTGTACTCATCTATTCCACGCCCTTTGGGTCTGCAGGGATTTCCTAACAAAATCAGGGAGGTTTTCTTTGATCTTGCAAGAATTTATTTTGATGAGTTTGGAGTATCTACTGACACATCTTTTTTTTTTATGTTCGAGGTGGACTACTACCTCCAGAAATGCGGAGCCTGTATGGGGGCTAAATTCTCACCGTCCCTAGCAAATTTTTATATGGGATGGTGGGGGAAATTCCGCATTTTTGGACCGGGTAGTCCCCGTTGAAAGGATACTGTATTCTACAGTAGATTTATAGATGACCTCCTCTTTGCAGTCTCTGAACCACACATTGACCTTGACTCATGGCTGTCATATATGAATGATAATGAACTCAACTTGAAATTTACTGGATGCCATGATTCAACGTCAATGGAATTTTTGGATGTGCTACTGACTGCTGGTAATGATGCCATTAATTCAAATCTATTCATAAAGCAAACGGCTAGCAAAGCTTTATTGCGAGCCGACTCTAGTCATCTAGGACTAGGGATGAGCCGTACACCCCCCGGTTTGGTTTGCACCAGAACTTGCAAACGGACCGATAGTTCGCGCAAACTTTTGAACCCGGTTAAAGTCTATGGGACTCGAACGTGAGAAATGAAAAGTGAGAATTTGAAAGGCTATTATGGAAGTTATTGTCCTAAAAAGGGTTGGGGAAACCGAGTCCTGCCCCAGGGTATATGTATTAATGCAAAAAAAAGTTAAAAAAATGTCAGTTTTTTCGGAGCAGTGATTTTAATGATGCTTAAAGTGAAAAAGAAAAAAAATGAAATATTCCTTTAAATATCGTGCCTGGGGGTTGTCTATAGTATGCCTGTAAAGTGGCACATTTTTCCCGTGTTTAGAACTGTCCCTGCACAAAAATACATTTCTAAAGGAATAAAAGTCATTTAAAACTGCTTGAGGCTTTAATGTAATGTCTGGTCATGGCAATATGGATTCAAATCATTGAGAAAAAAAGGCATGGCTACCCCCCCCCCCCAGCCCATTACCAGTCCCTTTGGGTCTTGTTTGGATATTAAGGGGAAGCCCGCACCCAAATGAAAAAAAGAAAAGGCGTGGGGCCCCCAGGCTCTATATACTCCGAACAGCAGTATACAGGCGGTCCAAACAAGACAGGGACTGTAGGTTTGTTGTTAAGTAGAATCTGTTTGTAATTTTTAACTGGTACATTTTTAAAGTGTAGCTCCAGCCAAAAAATCTATTTTTAAGCTTTTTGGAAAACATGCGGAAGGGTTACCACCCCTGTAACCTTTGTTTTGCTGTCTGTGCACCCGTTGAGAAGATTTCAGTTCACTTTCTTTCCCAATGACAATTGGATTCTGAATTTTTTTTTTTTTGTGAAACAAGGAACTCTTACAATAGAGAATTTCCCTTCGTAGGGGGGAAATTTCCTCTCACTTCCTGTTGTCTCTCTACTGTAGGAGTGGTATGTAAGTTGGATGTTTGAAAGTAAGGGCCTGTCCTATATACTCTGCAGAAATTTGGGCCTTAGGTGTTGGTGTTGCCAACACTGTAAGCCCTCACAGTTACTCTTGGTGGGAGCAGGAACGGCCCTGGCCCTTCTGTGAAATATTAGATCAAGAATTGTAATTACATGCCTGTTGAACAGGGGCAGAACAATTCAGCCTTAGGCACTGGTGCTGGTGCCACAAGACTGCAACCCCTCACAGACACTCTATTTGGAGTGCAGGAATGAGCCCTGCTGCAAAGTATTGCATCAAAAATTGTAATTACATGCCCCTGTTAAACAGGGGCAGAAAAATTGGGCCTTTGGCACTGGTGCTGGTGTCACAACACTGCAACCCGTCACAGATACTCTAGTTGGAGCGCAGGAATTGTATATATGCCTCTGTTCTGCATGTGCCCTGTCCATTATTCCATGCAGCATGTGCTCCAACAGGCCACTGCTCACCATCCTCGTGGCCTCCTCAAATGGTGACAGGACAGTGCATGCATCCCTGATCATGGCCCAATGGTGTGGGGAAAAAAAAACAAGCTCCCCTGACACTGTCCTGGTCGCCCAGGTACACATTGATGGCCCCCCTGCTGCCTGTGGAGCCACTGCAGCATGGCCAACGTTGAGTTCCACCTGGTGGGCATGTCATAGATTAGGCGGTTCTTGGGCAGCTTAAATTCATTTTGGAGGTCAGCCAGCCGAGCACTGGCATTATATGACAAGTGGAAATGCACACAGACTTTCCTGGCCTGCTTCAGGACATCCTGTAAGCCCGGGTACCTGCCCAAGAACCACTGCACCACCAAGTTAAGGACGTGAGCCAAACAGGGAACAGGGGTGAAGTGTCCTTGTTGGAGGGCGGAGAGGAGGTTGATGCCATTGTCACAAACCACAATTCCTGGCTTAAGCTGGTGTGGCGTTAACCACCTCTGAGCCTGCCCCTGCAAAGCTGACAGAATCTCTGCCCCAGTGTGGCTCCTGTCCCCCAATCACACCAGTGCAAGCACCGCATGGCATCTTTTTGCCTGTGTACTTGCGTAACCCCTTGAATGCCTACGGAGCACCGCTGGTTCAATGGCATCTTTTTGCCTGTGTACTTGCGTAGCCCCTTCAACGCCTACGGAGCACCGCTAGTTCCGAGGACAAATCAGCACAGGAAGAGGCCATGGAGGAAGAAGAAGAGGAGGGGGTGGAGGAGAGAGGTGTGTCAGAATCACCACTAGTAGCATTTTGGAGGCATGGTGGCGGAACAACCTCCAACACTACTGCACCCTGTACTGTATCCTTCCCAGCTGCCAGCGGAGTCACCCAGTGGGCCGTGAAAGATAGGTAACGTCCCTGTCCATGCCTGCTGGACCATGAGTCAGCGGTAATATGCACCTTGCCACTGACCGCCCTGTCCAGCGAGGCCAAGACATTGCCTTCCACATGCCGGTAAAGAGCCGGAATCGCCTTCCGTGAAAAAAAGTGGCATTTGGGAATCTGCCACTGACGAACTGCACATTCCACAAACTCACGGAAGGAGACGGAGTCTACCAACTGAAAATCCAGCAGTTGAAGTGCTAGCAATTTAGCCAAGCTAGCATTCAACTGCTGGGCATGTGGATGGCTGGGAGTGAACTTCTTTTGGCGGTGCAGCAGCTGGGGCAGGCAAATTTGCTGGTACAATCGGACGTTGGTGTACTGATAGCAGATTGTCTGCAAGTACTTGATAGTAACACACCTAATTCTATACCTTCATTTCTCTCAGTGCAGGTTTCTGAGAGGACTGAAGGTATAGTGGGGTTGGAGATCCCAGCTAAAGAGGAGCAAGGAGAGGTCCGCTTTGTTCTTTGGTGTGGATCTTTTATGTATGCTTGCTAACGGACTGCATGGCAGGTCGACATATGTCTGGTCAAGCATATGGTGTCCAAGCTGCTGCTGTTTTGGCCACACGAGATACACTTCAGACATATGTTGCAAATAGCAACGGTGCGATCTGCTGCACGCGTCTCAAAAAAGGCCCACATCAAAGAACTTTTGGAATAATGCACAGAGACAGCAGCGACCTGCACATGCGGAACTCTACGGTGTGATGCAGTCGGTTGGCTGCCCTTAAGCTGGCCCCTGGAGTGCATCTGGCCTCGTTGGAGATGTGCTTCCTCCTCTCTCCTATCAGGCACCCATGTAGAATCAGTGACCTCATCATCCCGTCCATCCTCGTCACTGGAGCAAACCTGGCAGTATGCTGCAGCTGGGGGAACATGACTGCCAGTTTGCTGTTCTTCTTGGGCACCCCCTCTCTCTGGGCTTACATAACTACCTTCCTCAAGCTGGGTACCATCATCGGAGCCCTCAAAATGCTGC